>NC_092164.1:54136032-54146032 GCF_045791955.1 Oncorhynchus clarkii lewisi
CCCATATCGTACACCACCCACTGCCCATACCACCCATACCAACCATACCGCCCATACCACCCACCACCCATACCGCCCACCACCCATACCGGCCATAACGCCCACCGCCTATACCGCCCACAGCCCATACCGCCCACCGCCTATACCGCCCGCCAACCATACCGCCCACCACCCACTGACAAGACCGCCCATACCAACCATACCGCCCATACCGCCCACCGCCCACCGCCTATACCGCCCACCACCCATACCGCCCATACAAACCATACAGCCCATACCGCCCACCGCCCACCGCCCACCGCCTATACCGCCCACCACCCATACCGCCATACCGCCCATATCAACCATACTGCCCATACCGCCCAACGCCTATACCGCCCACCACAAATACCGCCCACCACCCACCGCCCATACCGCCAACTGCCCACACCGCCCACCGCCCATACCATCCATACTGCACACTGCCCATACCACCCACCGCCCACACAGCCCACCGCCCACACCGTCCATACCGCCCACAACCGACACAGCCCACTGCCCATACCACCACCATTTCAGTTTTAGACCATCTCTCATTTCAGTCTCTCTTTCTCTGTCACTATTTTTCTCTCTGCCCATACCATCCAACGGCCACCGCCCATACCGCCCATACCGCCCATACCGCCCACCGCCTATACTGCCCACCACCCATACCGCCCACCACCCATACTGCCCACCGCCCATTCCGCCCACCGCCTATACCGCCCACCACCCATACTGCCCACCACCCATACTGCCCACTGCCCATACCGCCCACCGCCCACCGCCTACACCACCCACCACCCATACCGCCCACCACCCACTGCCCATACCTCCTATACCAACCATACCACCCACCACCCATACTGCCCACCACCCATACTGCCCACTGCCCATACCGCCCACTGCCCACCGCCTATACCACCCACCACCCATACCGCCCACCACCCACTGCCCATACCGCCCATACCAACCATATCGCCAATCGCCTATACCTCCCATACCACCTACCACCCATACTGCCCACCACCCATACCGCCCACTACCCATACTGCCCACCGCAAATACAGCCCACCACCCATAATGTCCACCACCCATAACGCCCCCCACCCATACCGCCCATACCAACCATACCGCCCATACCGCCTACCGCCCATACCGCACATACCATCCACTGCCCATACAGCCCTTAGCGCCTATACTGCCCAAAGTCGAGCGCCCATACAGCCCACCGCACATACCTCCCATACCGCCCACTGCCCAGCGACAATAACGCCCACAGCCCATACAGCCCACCGCCCACTGCCCTTCCCGCGACCACCCATACCACCCACCGCCCATAGCGCCCACTGCCCATACAGCCCACTGCCCTCCACCCACTGCCCATAGCGCCCACTGCCTATACAGCCCACCGCCCATACCGCCCACCGCCCACCGCTCACCACCCATACCGCCCACTGCCCACCACCCATACAGCCCACCACCCATAGCGCCCATACAGCCCACCTCCCATCACCCATACCACACATACCATGCTACTGCCCACTGCCCATACCGCACACTACCCACCACCTATACCACCTACCACCCGTACCGCCCACCACCCACTGCCCATACCGCCCATACCAACCATACCACCAACCGCCTATACCTCCCATACCACCTACCACCCATACAGCCATACTGAACCCATACTGTTCACAACCCATAACGCCCACCACCCATACCGCCCATACCAACCATACCGCCCATACCGCCCATACCGCCCAACGCCCACCGCCTATACCGCCCATACCGCCCACCACCCATACTGCCCACCACCCACTGCCCATACCACCCATGCCAACCATACCGCTCATACCGCCCACTGCCCATACCGCCACCGCCCATACCACCCATAACGTCCATACTGCACACCGCCCATACCGCCTATACCGCCCATACTGCCCATACCGCACACCTCCCATCGCCCATACCGCACATACCATCCATACTGTCCACTGCCCATACCACCCACCACCCATACCGCCCACCACCCACTGCCCATACCGCCCATACCAACCATACCGCCAACCGCCTATACCTCCCATACCACCTACCACCCATACTGCCCACCACCCATGCCAACCATACCGCTCATACCGCCCAATGCCCATACCGCCACCGCCGATACCACCCATAACGTCCATACTGCACACCGCCCATACCACCTATACCGCCCATACCGCCCACCTCCCATCGCCCATACCGCACATACCATCCATACTGCCCACTGCCCATACCGCCCACTGCCCACCGCCTAAACCACCCACCACCCATACCGCCCACCACCCACAGCCCATACCGCCCATACCAACCATACCGCCAACCGCCTATATCTCCCATACCACCCACCACCCATACTGCCCACCTCCCATATCGCCCACAACCCATACTGCCCACCGCGCATACAGCCCACCACCCATACTGTCCACCACCCATACCGCCCATACCAACCATACCGCCCATACCGCCCACCGCCCACCGCCTATACTGCCCATACCGGCCACCACCCACTGCCCATACCACCCATGCCAACCATACCGCTCATACCGCCCACTGCCCATACCGCCCACCGCACATACCACCCATAACGTCCATACTGCACACCGCCCATACCGCCTATACCGCCCATACCGCCCATACCGCCCATCGCCCATACCGCACATACCATACACTGCCCATACAGCCCTTAGCGCCTATACCGCCCAAAGCCGAGCGCCCATACAGCCCACCGCACATACCTCCCATACCGCCCACTGCCCAGCAACAATAACGCCCACAGCCCATACAGCCCACCGCCCACTGCCCTTCCCACTACCACCCATACCACCCACCGCCCATAGCGCCCACTGCCCATACAGCCCACTGCCCTCCACCCACTGCCCATAGCGCCCACTGCCTATACAGCCCACCGCCCATACCGCCCACCGCCCACCGCTCACCACCCATACCGCCCACTGCCCACCACCCATACAGCCCACCACCCATACTGCCCATCCCTATGTTCTGTCTTAGTTTAGAGTGATGAAAACTAGCTAACAGCTAACTGCTGTCCATTGTCTCTTCATTGAGCAGAGCAACCCAAGTAGAGCCGTTGCTATGGGATACTCACACAGACTCAGAGCCGCCAAGAGCATAGCGAATGGAGCGAGTGACAGACAGAGAGGAGCAGCTAATGGACTTACTAACGGAGGAAGTCATTTCTGGTTTCGGGCCGGGCCTTAAATTTGTCAAAAGCAATGTGTAATATGTGTAATATATATATATTTTTTCTCACCCAGATTACAGCGTGCCGTGTACAGGCACCAAACAAACAGGTGTAGAAAATACAGGGTAGAACCCAAACAAAAGAGTGAGGAGTACCCCAAATAAATACACACTTGCACAATGATTAAAAAGCCAAAACAACATAGCACAGGTACTCACACACATCAATTGACATTGGAACAATACTCGAAAGCACCGTGGTGAATAAAAAGGTCACATATTTACAAATACCCACAGTGGGAATAGGGGCCAAGTGGGAAAGTTCCAGAGAGATCGTTGCAGTAGTGGTGAACAAAGGGCACATATGTACAAATACAATCAGTGGGAATAGGGGCCAGGTGTGCGCAATGAAAGTTCCAGAGGGATCCGTGACACAAGGATACTGACTCATACACACTGTACTTTACAGTGTGTGTGTGTGTGTGTGTGTGTGTGTGTGTGTGTGTCAGAGAAGATATCACGCTTTCTGTACCTTTAACCTGAATGAAGATGTATTTAGCCTTTGTCTGTAGAAAAGTATCTGGCATCATTACCCCTCATCAGCTGAGCGTACATAGGGGGCATTGGCTCGATAAATTCACAGATACTTAGTGCTATGGTGACAAAGGATTGGAGGGGAGGGCTTGATAAATGAACAGGGAGGGTATTAATGCGGGGTTGTAGATTTGTTATTCTCTCAACTCGTCCTCCTCTTGAGCATTAGAGAGAGGGTGATTTTGTCGGTATGTTTTGTTTGCAAAAAAGAGTGTGTTTGCATTGTGATTGTACAAAGTGTGTGTGTGGGTGTGCATCTGTGTGTGTGTGTGTCAAGAAGAACACCTACACTGTCCTCAGCAGATAGATCCTTGCTCACCGTTTTCTCCACTACACAATTTTTCATTTTCTCCCATTCTTTCTCTCCCTCTCCAATCGTTTCTCTTCTCTTTCTTTCTCTCTCTCCCCCTATCCCTCCCTCTCACCCCTCCTCTCTCTCTCTCTGCCCACCCCTCTGTCCTGCTAAGTGCTGAGTTTCCTGTCTTTTAAGGCCTGACAGTGCTCTCCTGAACTCCTCACCTCTGATTGATGCACGGACAGAGGGCCTCCTGTTGTCAGGCTTGTTAAGCCAATTAAGGCCAGTAATCACCCACTGCTGATCAGGCGTGCCGCCATCTGTACCAGACCAAGGAGGTCGGCCGGGCGCCATGACACTGAACACACATATACACATATTAAGTAAAAATGACTCGTTTTATATAGCCAAGTCAAAATGACTCGTTTTATATAGCCAAGTCAAAATGACTCGTTTTATATAGCCAAGTCAAAATGACTCGTTTTATATAGCCAAGTCAAAATGACTCGTTTTATATAGCCAAGTCAAAATGACTCGTTTTATATAGATAGCCAAGTCAAAATGACTCATTTTATATAGCCAAGTCAAAATGACTCGTTTTATATAGCCAAGTCAAAATGACTCGTTTTATATAGCCAAGTCAAAATGACTCGTTTTATATAGATAGCCAAGTCAAAATGACTCGTTTTATATAGCCAAGTCAAAATGACTCGTTTTATATAGCCAAGTCAAAATGACTCGTTTTATATAGCCAAGTCAAAATGACTCGTTTTATATAGCCAAGTCGAAATGACTCGTTTTATATAGCCAAGTCAAAATGACTCGTTTTATATAGCCAAGTCAACTAAATGTGTTCCAATGTCAAAACGTTTTGAATCAAGCTGTGTTGACATTTGTTTTTAAGATTAGATAACAGCAACTTATCAAATTGTCTTAACTTATGAAATCAAGTTGAATCAGGTAAGAATTACGTGTCTTCTCAACTTCAACTTAGAATTTCATAACTGTGAAGTCAAAACTACTGAAGTAACACAAAAGTACATTTTGGTCATTTAACCATTGTGTTGTGTTAGGGTTTGTGGGACTCGTTTTCAATGTTTACTAAAAGAAAATAGATACAATTATGCATTTTTTCAACCTGAGACTCAATGGCCTTGGCTTTCCTTGTTATGTAAAAGAACACCTTTTCATTGAGTGCACACTGTGCACCCCCCTACACATTTATATTACATACAGTTGAAGTCGTAAGTTTACGTACACTTAGACCATTGGTAGACATCCCTGCAGTAACTGGTAACAGAACATGCACACAACCCAGAGTCATGCTTAACATGCTTAACCCCCTAGAGTCGATTGACACACCGGTGCGTCAGTCTAATTTACAGTTGAAGTCAGAATACAATTAGGTTGGAGTCATTAAAACTAGTTTTTCAACCACTCCACAAATTTCTTGTTAACAAACTATAGTTTTGGCAAGTCGGTTAGGACATCTACTTTGTGCATAACACAAGTACTTTTTCAAACAATTGTTTATTTCACAATTCATTGTATCACAATTCCAGTGGGTCAGATGTTTACCTCAACTAAGTTGACTGTACCTTTAAACAGCTTGGACAATTCCAGAAAGTTATGTATTCCTATATCAACATAACCTGAAAGGCCGCTCAGAAAGGAAGAAGCCACTGCTCCAGAACTGCCATAAACATGCCAGACTACGGTTTGCAACTGCAAAGTACAAAGATCATACTTTTTGGAGAAATGTCCTCTGGTCTGAACTTGGTGTTTTAATCATTCTAGAGTGCAACTGGTAGCAACAAGAAGAAGCACTGCAATGTGTTTGGACCCAAGAAGGACAGGAAGACATAGTACACATGCATCAAGTGGAAGAAATACATATGCAACACACACACAGTAAAACTCTGTCCCTCTTGTTGTGTGTAGACCGGCTTTAATGTGTGTTCAATGGGGCTCATTTATCATTTCCATAAAATACTGTATGTAAAATGTGTCCTTCCAATTTGTTCAGTTCAAAGCAATAAACATCAAAAGTGATGAAAACAAACCATGTTTTATTTATATTTGTTCAAGATAAACATGATTTATTCTACCCGTTTCTTGATTATAAAGATTTTTGTTTACAAAAATCACATTTCATCAAAAAAAATAGCGCTTTTACTGAAAAGTGTGATCTAGCAGATGTAGATGGCAAATATTAACCATGTATGCTGTCTGTATTGCTTGTAAGTGATATAAGTCGACATCCAAGTATTTTTAAGAAAATTGTTATGGCTGTATTGTTTAAAAAAACTATAGTGTTGTTGATCCATCAGACGAGTGAACATTGGGTGAATAACAAAAACATCAACACCACTCAAGGGTTAACAGAAGCTTTTATCCTGAGTGACTTCAGTTAGTGCATTCAACAAAAGTACATGAACAACCATATCTAAAGAAACAACAACAACAATTATGTAATCATTCATGAGAATGTCATTGTAGTTCAAGTGCTTTGTTGGTTGGCTGACATTCCTGAGAATGTCATTGTAGTTAAAGTGCTCTGTTGGTTGGCTGACATTACTGAGAATGACATTACTGAGAATAACATGTTCTGTTGGTTGGCTGACATTACTGAGAATGACATTACTGAGAATAACATGTTCTGTTGGTTGGCTCACATTACTGAGAATGACATTACTGAGAATAACATGTTCTGTTGGTTGGCTGACATTACTGAGAATGTCATTGTAGTTAAAGATTTGAGTTTAAGTGCTCTGTTGGTTTCCTGACAATACTGAGAATGTCATCACTGAGAATAACATGTTCTCTTGGCTGGCTGACAATACTGAGAATGTAATTGTAGTTAAAGTGCTATGTTGGTTGGCTGCTCACGACCGTGGTCTCACACTGAGAACTGCCTTCGTCAGCGGGGAAGACATTACATTACTGATGTTGCGTCCTCGGGGCCGTGGCTGACTAGTTGATTACGGTCCTGAGGAGAGGAATGTCATTGTAGTTAAAGATTTGAGTTTAAGTGCTCTGTTGGTTGGCTGACAATACTGAGAATGTCATTGTCGTTTAAGTCCTCTGTTGGTTGGCTGATATTATTGAGAATGTCATCACTTAGAATAACATGTTCTTTTGGCTGGCTGACAATACTCAGAATGTAGTTGTAGTTAAAGTGCTCTGTGGGATGGCTGACATTACTACGAATGTCATTGTAGATGAAGTGCTCTGTTGGTTGGCTGACATTACTGGGAATGTCATTGTAGTTAAATTGCTCTGTTGGTTGGCTTACATTACAGAGAATGTCAATGTAGTTAAACTGCTCTAACGGTTGGCTGACATTACCAAGAATGACATTGTAAATAAATTGCTCTGTTGGTTGGCTGACATTGCTGAGAATGACACTGCATTTAAACTGAACTGTAAGCTGGCTCACATTACTGATAATGACATTACTGAGAATGACATGTTCTATTGTTTGGCTGACATTACTGAGAATGTCATTGTAGTTAAAGATTTGAGTTTAAGTGCTCGGTTGGTTGGCTGAAATGACTGAGAATGTCAATGTAATTAAATTGCTTTTTTGGGTGGCTGACATTACTGAGAATGACATTTCAGAGAATAACATGTTCTGTTGGTTGGCTGACATAACTGAGAATGTCGTTGTAGTTAAAGTGCTCTGTTGGTTGGCTGACATTACTGAGAATGACATTTCAGAGAATGACATGTTCTGTTGGTTGGCTGACATAACTGAGAATGTCGTTGTAGTTAAAGTGCTCTGTTTGTTGGCTGACATTACAGATAATGTCAATGTAGTTAAAGTGCTCTGTTGGTTGGCTGACATTACTGAGAATGTCATTGTCGTTAAAGTTCTCTGTTGGTTGGCTGACATTACTGAGAATGTCATTGTAGTTAAAGATTTGAGTTGAAGTGCTTGGTTGGTTGGCTGACAATACTGAGAATGTCATTGTAGTTAAAGTACTCTGTTGGTTGGCTGACATTACTGAGAATGACATTACTGAGAATGACATTGTATTTAAAGTGCACTGTAAGCTGGCTCAAATTACTGATAATGGTATTACTGAGAATGACATGTTCTGTTGTTTGGCTGATATTACTGAGAATGACATTGTAGTTAAAGTGCTCTGTTGGTTGGCTGATATTACTGAGAATGTCATTGTAGTTAAAGTGCTTTGTTGGTTGGCTGACATTACTGAGAATGACATGTTCTGTTGTTTGGCTGACATTACTGAGAATGACATTGTAGTTAAAGTGCTCTGTTGGTTGGCTGATATTACTGAGAATGACATTGTATTTAAAGTGCTCTGTTGGTTGGCTGATATTACTGAGAATGACATTGTAGTTAAAG
Source organism: Oncorhynchus clarkii lewisi (assembly GCF_045791955.1). NCBI lineage: Eukaryota > Metazoa > Chordata > Actinopteri > Salmoniformes > Salmonidae > Oncorhynchus > Oncorhynchus clarkii. The sequence goes on from NC_092164.1 coordinate 54,144,561, forward strand.
TGCTCTGTTGGTTGGCTGACATTACTGACTGCACTGACAGTTTTCTAAACTGGATAAAAACTCACACATGAGCAAAAGATAGTTAAGATTATGCTTCGCTCTAATGACATCTCTATTGCATCACTGTTATGGTTGTTTAGTCAATGTACTATATCTGTAGTCCGTAGTTAATTTGATAGTCTAGATTAATTGAACATTTGAAGTCATTTAAAAATGGAGGCTCGTTATCTCTACTAAAAACTAAATCAATTCAACTATCATTAGTTGGTAATACTAACAAATCTTAAAGTTGACTTGACTTTCTTTTATTATTCAAAGTACATATTACAGGAAAAAAGTTGAAATAACAAATACTTTGCACACACACACACTGTAACGACCGTTGGTGGAAGAAGGTGAGGACCAAGATGCAGCGTGGTAAGTGTTCGTCATTATTTTAATAAACTGAACACTAAATACAACAAGGAACAACAGAAACAACCGAAACAGCTCCGTCAGGTGCAAAACACACTAAACAGAAAATAACTACCCACAAAACCCATGTGGCCAAGAGCTACGTTAGTATGGTTCTCAATCAGAGACAACGACAGACAGCTGTCCCTGATTGAGAACCATACCCTGCCAAAAACAAAGAATTACAAAAACATAGAAAAAAGAACATAGAACGCCAACTCTAGTCACACCCTGGCCTAACCAAAATAGAGAATAAAAAGCCTCTCTATGGCCAGGGCGTGACACACACACACACAAACACACACACACACACACACACACACACACACACACACACACACACACACACACACACACACACACAGACACAAACTATCAATCACGCACTGCACACACAGCGGAACTACATGTACACATATAAACTCAGTGACAAGCATGCAGATACCTACACAGACAGTCAGACAGCCAGACACGCAGAAACACCATATGCTTTGAATAATCTCAATCTTTAACACATCATTTCATGCACTACTCACATTGTATACCATGTCTTTACATTTAAAAAAAGGCTTATTAATTTTTCCTTACGAAAAATGTGTTTAAACCTACAAAAATATCCATTATTTATAATCCACATACTAATTAGTATTTCCTGTTGCTGCAGGACTATTTTCCTGCTGTAGCGAACTGGCTCGAATGAAGATCCTACACCTGTATAGCCCTATATTGATCAGGACTCTACCAGGGGTACCATGTAATTTCTAGGATAACACCTTGTCATTTCTGGACGGTATAATGCACATTTTGCCTGGCCAACTGGGGGATGATTTTTATGCATCCTTTGTTGTTTAGTTTTCTTCATTGTTAGTTTGTCCCCTAACAAGGTCTGATAGTAGGGACAGTTCTCCCCAGCCATAGTGTTGTTTACCTTTCTGTATCCCACGTATTCTTGTGCCTTGTCTGTAATTGCTTTTCCAGGTGTGTCGCATGTCCCTGCAAAGAAAAGGGTTCCAGGGTCT
>NC_092164.1:54148532-54171032 GCF_045791955.1 Oncorhynchus clarkii lewisi
TGTGTGTGTTTGTGTGTCTGTGTGTGACCGCTAGTGTATGTGTGTGTTCAGAAGGCTTTGACAGCTATGTGTGTGTGTGTGTGTGTGTGTGTGTGTGTGTGTGTGTGTGTGTGTGTGTGTGTGTGTGTGTGTGTGTGTGTGTGTGTGTGTGTGTGTGTGTCCAGAAGGCTTTGGACAGCTATGTGTGTGTGTGTGTGTGTGTGTGTGGGTGCGTGTTCAGAAGGCTTTGGACAGCTATGTGTGTGTGTGTGTGGGTGTGTGTCCAGAAGGCTTTGGACAGCTATGTGTGTGTGTGTGTGTGTGTGTGTGTGTGTGGGTGCGTGTTCAGAAGGCTTTGGACAGCTATGTGTGTGTGTGTGTGTGGGTGTGTGTCCAGAAGGCTTTGGACACCTATGTATGTGTGTGTGTTCAGAAGGCTTTGGACAGCTATGTGTGTGTTACAATAAGCAGACATTTCTATTATTCTCCGCAGCGGGTGCAGCAGGACATCATTACAATAATCAGCTGTGGAACAAACCGCGTGTGTGTGTGTTTGTGTGTGTGTGTGTGTACTTGTGTGTGTTTGTGTGTATGTGTGTGAGAGCTAGTGTGTGTGCGTGTGTGCGTGTGTGTGTGTTCAGAAGGCTTTGGACACCTATGTATGTGTGTGTGTTCAGAAGGCTTTGACAGCTATGTGTGTGTGTGTGTGTGTGTGTACTTGTGTGTGTTTGTGTGTCTGTGTGTGACCGCTAGTGTATGTGTGTGTTCAGAAGGCTTTGACAGCTATGTGTGTGTGTGTGTGTGTGTGTGTGTGTGTGTGTGTGTGTGTGTGTGTGTGTGTGTGTGTGTGTGTGTGTGTGTGTGTGTGTGTGTGTGTGTGTGTGTGTGTGTGTGTGTGTGTGTGTGTGTGTGTGTGTGTGTGTGTGTGTGTGTGTGTGTGTGTGTGTGTGTGTGTGTGTGTGTGTGTGTGTGTGTGTGTGTGTGTGTGTGTGTGTGTGTGTGTGTGTGTGTGTGTGTGTGTGTGTGTGTGTGTGTTCAGAAGGTTTCGGACAGCTCTATAGTTGGGAATTAGCCTGCTGAGATCCAGATTAGGTCCTCAGGTCCTGAGATCCAGATTATTGACCATGGAGGTATATCACAAGTGCTGTGTTTGTGTGCGTGTGTGTGCATGCGTGCGTGTATGTGTGACATGAGGGGTAACATAATTGTTATTTCTGCCTGGTAATAAGTAGTCAATAACACATCGATTACCCATTTACAACCTGTTTTCAAACACAAATGACGTGGGAGAAGATATTGAGATGTGAAAATGTATTATGTCCCATCTTGCACCTCTACACTGTGACTTTCAGAACACAGCTCTGTGGGTAATGGCTAATGCAATTTTCCCGCAGAGAAACTGTTCATGTAATGAGGCTGAGGTGGTTTTCTGCATAAGATTTCCATGTGGAAAAAGTGTGATATTAAACTTACTTTCTGAATTATGCCGCAGTACGCGGAGACGGAGAAGAATTAGGAGGCGGAATGGAGCGTGTGGGCAGGAGGTAGGTTAAGGCAACAAAGCCAAGGAGGGAGGTTTTGATTAAAAAGAAAGGAGGATGGAAAAAGAGCGGTGAGAGAAGAGCGAAAACAACAAAACTTCTATCAAAACACTTAGCGAACAACAGGAAATGATGAAGTGAGAGTGAATTGAAGGTCAGAAATTCGCCAGGCAATCTGGAGTCCAGGGAGACAAGAGTATGGATTCAAATGATTGACCTTTCATAGAGAGATGACACATTTCTAGCTACTATAGAGGGAAGAAGAAATGGTTTGGGAATATCAATTGTTGTGATGAGTAGCTTGAAATACAGGTAAGTATGGAAGGCCAGAAAGGGAAGTATGTTATGGTGGATGGGAGGGAGGGATTGGTTTGGGAGGGAGGGAGGAATTGATTGATTTTTGTTGTTGAAGAAGCGGCAGCAATTTTGGCCTCAATTGTTCCTTAACTAGCACCATTCATATCAAACTACACTCATCTACAACACACACAAATAAAACATACTCACAGACACAAACATACTCACATTATGTGACACAGACACACACACATGCAGAAATGACTGCTAACATATACACCCACAGTTGTACACAAACTACTCCAGGCCTTAGTTTATTCCCCCAACTCCAGTAACAACATAACGTTGTGTTTCTTTTCATTCAAATCAATCACAGGTGACCTTCTGTTGCTGCTAAGGAGAGCTCAGAAGCCTGATTAGGCTTGGCTATGCTTGTTAGTGCTCCTGTTTTCCTGCCTCCTCGCACACACACACACACGCCCGCAAACACACACACACACACACACACACAAACAACACACACACACACACACACACACACACACGCCCCCGCGCGTGCGCAAACACACACTCGCTCTCACTGTCACGCCCTGACCTTAGAGATCCTTTTAATTCTCTATTTTGGTTAGGTCAGGGTGTGACTAGGGTGGGTAATCTATGTTGTTAATTTCTATGTTGGCCTGGTATGGTTCCCAATCAGAGGCAGCCGTTTTTCGTTGTCTCTGATTGGTGATCATATTGAGGCATCCATTTCTCCACTGTGTTTTGTGGGATCTGGTTTATGTGTAGCACTCCATTGTCTTCACGTTTCATTCATTCTTTATTGTTTTTGTGCGTTTCAGTTAATAAACATGTGGAAACCATATCACGCTGCACCTTGTTCCGATGATTCTTACAACGAACGTGACACTCACGCACGCACACACACACACACGCACGCACGCACACACACACACACACACACGCACGCACGCACGCACACACACACACACACACACACACTAGCTCTCACACACAACAACACACAAACACACACTAGCTCTCGCACACAGACACACAAGCACACACAAGCACAAACACACACACACACACACACGCACGCACGCACGCACACACACACACACACACACTAGCTCTCACACACAACAACACACAAACACACACTAGCTCTCACACACAGACACACACACACACACACACACACACGGTTTGTTCCACAGCTGATTGTTGTAATGATGTCCTGCTGAATCCGTTGCGTAGAACAATAGAAATGTCTGCTTATTGTGACTACGAGATCCATCTAACCATCCCTGTTATTTTCACATTAACCATATCAGGCAATACCTAGGGCCACAACTTTTTCTCAACAGATCACATTGACAGGAAACATCCCAAACATACAGGGGTGTTTAACTCACTGGTGGGGATCCATATGCACACAACCCAGTCTCTCATTAATGATGTACTATATGTACAAATGAGCACAATGTTTTTATGTATTACAGTTTTTTCCAACTGCTTACACAAGTTTTCAAAACTGTCTCCTTTTTTTCAAAACTCTACACACAATTCCCAAAACTGCACACACAAAATGCAAAATGCCTCACATCTCCTTCAAAATGTAACACTGCATTCAAAATGCCATGAACACATGTCAGAATGAAGCATTTGGATCAAATGGCAAACACTGCTTTCATAATAGTACATTTTTGGATATACCATGTAAACACTGTTGTTCTAAATTTAAAGCTCTTTGGTCTTTCATAGGCTTATATCTACATTTCAATACAATGTTCTACAGTGAAAGTAATCTGCTGAGAGGGGTAACAAGTACACTGTAAACACCAATACAATGTTCTACAGTGAAAGTAATCTGCTGAGAGGGGTAACAAGTACACTGTAAACACCAATGCAATGTAGAAACAGAAAATATTTATTCGGCCAAACATTACTGTTGTATACAGTAGCATACAACAAAACCATAAACATATGTAAACCAAAAGTATATTCTTTACAGTAAAGAACACAATTGTGTGTGTGGCGTCCCAAGGGGGCAGTACAGGAATTGGTAGGGGGGGGGGGGGGGGGGGACTGTAAACAATGTACAAAAAATGTAGTACAGCATGATAACCAACCTTATTCATTCAATGCAGTGCAGTAAATGGATGGCTTAGAGTTACAAATGTTTATGCAATACTATGAAGTCATATGTATTTTACAGTACATTACTGTAATGCTAAAATAGTCATTAGATAGTTGCATACCTGTTCTCATTTCTGAAGGTTCGAATTATGGACGCCACTGTAAATCGACTCAAATTGGGCTGAACTCTCAGTCCAGCCTCTCTCATGGTCAAACCGTGGTTGATCACATGATCAACAAATGTTGCCCTAATCTCATTAGAGATGCCTCTCCTTCCTTCTCTTCTTTGCCCTCGTCCTCTTCCTCTCCCTCCTACTCCTCTTGCTCTCTGTCCATTGTTGACATCCATTGTTCAAAACAGGTAATCTGACCTTTGACCTATTTATAGGCCTATACTACAGCAAAGCAGTGATTGGTTAGTGGTCAGTTAAGCTATTAGTGTTTGCACATGTGAGGAGTGTGTGTGTGACCTGGTGAATAAGTGTAGCATTTTGATTGGTTGTGTTTGGAAAAGGAAAGCAAGTCACTTCCTGTTATATTTTTGTGTTTTAGGTACATAATTGTGTGTAGTGTTTTGAAAAAGTGTTTTATGCAATTGACAACTGAGTCAAAGGCTGAGAAATAGCTTATGGTTTTTCACATTTGGTGTGTAGTTTTGCACTTTGAGTGAGAGGTTTCAAAAATCGTGTGACATGAAAAGATTTTGTGTGTAAGCAGTTGGAAAAAACTGTAATAGCACAAACTCATGATGGAGTTCAATGCGCCATGAGTTTGTGCTATTGGTACACTGAGCATGTGTATATACTATGGACTCAGGGTTGGGTATGTTTCCATCCTCCATATGGTTAAAGATGGAGGGTATATTGTATGTGTGTTCCTAAGTGGTTAAAAGATTCCACAGCTCACACAACCTAAGTAAGCAAAGAAACAGAGGTTGTGATTGAAATTATGCCCTATTCCCTATATACAGTAGTGCACTACTTTTAACCCCAGCCCTCTGGACTAGGGCAGTGAATAGGGTGCCGTTCGTTTGGGATGCAGCCAAAGAGTCCCACCAGGAAAACTGCTCCTCCATCCCCAAAGCTTAGAGTGAAATCCAATCCTGACCGACTACTAGGTGAATTTATTTCAGCCGACTACTTTATTTCATCCTATCACTACAGAGCAGTGCACAGGGTAAAAACAGAGAAAGGGAGATATAAATTCAATAAAACTCAGATAAAGATACGGAAGCAAGGTGGGACTGAGCGTACTGAGCAAGGTAGCGACAGAGGAGGTAGAGGGGGAGGAGGAGAGGAGGAGGAGAGGTGGAGGACGAGAGAGGTGGAGGAAGAGAGAGGTGGAGGAGGAGAGGAGGGATGGAATAGCATTTTACAATTCCATGTCTTATCTCTGGCACCTGACCCCCGCTCAGGGAAGCAAATTTATTAAAATAAATAAATATGCTTTGGCTGGCGGTGTCTCTTTTTTATCTGTCTGGGGGAAAGACAAAGTGCGGATTAATGTGTGTATGAGACGGAGGAAAATGAATGTCGGGAGCAGTCTGAGCGATGGCCCAGGGTCTCTTTCCTATCGACTCCCCTAATGTGATATGAAACACAATAAAGAACATGGGTGACAGACGGGAGCAAGGTAAGTGTGGAGGGGTGGAACAAGAATAACACAGGTAGGGACAGGTGAAAAACAAAGAAAGAGGGAGAGGGAGAGGGAGAGGGAGAGGGAAAGATTGTGTGGGAATGACTGTATGGAGAGGCAGAGGCGGAGTGAGCGAGAGAGAGAGAGAGAGAGGGAAAACCAAGGTGAAGAGAAAAGCGGACTAAAATAGAGGGGGAAAACTGTGAAAAGGAGGGAAAGATTAAAGGAGTAGCCTGAACTCTTTTATCTCATGGCAGAGCCACATCTACTCCTGGGGGGCACATGGAACGGGGGAGCTGGAGGGCACACACCGATGTTGGATGAAGGAGGGAGAGATAAAGGGATGAAAGGAAGGAAAGGAAAATGTGCTGACTTTGAAAATCCGTTTTGTTTGTGTCGTGTTTTACACCTTTTCTCCTCAAGTCTTTCCTGTGTTCTACATGTCTCACACATCCTCTTTTAGAAGTGTGACTCAAACCCCTCCCTCCTTCACTTCCTCTATCATCTCCCCTCCTCTCCTAAGAGTGTGTGTTCTTGCATGTGTGTTCCTGTCTGTATTCAAGTGCTCCTGCATTCCTGTGTGTGTGTGTTCCTGCCTCCGTGGGTGTGTTAGTGATGGCTCGTGCCCCACCCTTGTCCCACACACCAGCTGTCAGGACAGAGTGTCTGTTGCTCCAGTGGCCCGGGGCAGAGCTTTCATACCCACAATCCCTCACTGGCCAGCGCTCTCTTCCTCTCTCTGACAGACAGAGGGTGCCTTCCAAATGGCACCATATTCCCTATATTGTGCACTCAAGTCCATACGACTCTGGTCAAAAAGTTATTCACTTTGTAGGGAATAGGGTGCAATTTAGGACGCAGGTTGAAGATAGCAGCACTGACCTTCCATGCCACTGAGCACCTGAGCATGATGGTCACAGTGAAGAATGGTTATTATGACCAGCAAGATGATTTAAACTATGGACATATATGGAAATATTTCACTTCCATCAAGTTCTACTTACATTTACTGCCTAACCTTTCACCCTTGAATTTAAGATCAGATACATCCCTTTGAGAAACAATGTTGATAAGGTGATACACGTGCTGCTCTCAGTTTTATTTTATTCATGTGTGTGCATGCGTGTGTGTTATTTGTGCCAAAACAATTTCAAAATTCTCATAGACTATTTTCAAGAGTACTTGAGGCAAACAGCATAATAACATGTTACTATGTCCTTCCAGCCCCTCCAGCAAAGCCTTGGGCATTACAGTTTTTTTCGATTGCTAAACGACAGTGGGCACAACTGGAGTCACATGTGCAAAACTCTAACTACAGTCTGCACTACCAACAGTCACCTGAGCTAAACAGTTCACATCACCTGCAAAACTCATTCCAAGCAACACAACTCTTAACACATGGCTCAAAACATGCTCAGTGCAGCCAAACACTATGCACAACCCTCACTGAGATAACACACACTGTCACTCAGAACACACTGAGAGTAAAAACACTAGCATCAAACACCAATACAGAAAATACAAACTTTTCATCTTTACAGTTTGAACAATTTCAGTGACTTCATACAAAGTAATATTTTCTTCAAAGAAAAGAGTGACATTCTTTCACATGATTTATTAAAATTTTTAGAACATAACAATTCTTTAAGGTAAATGAAAATTAGCAGTTTGCTTCAACAGTCTGTAGTAATTTACGGAATTACAGTAATGAGAAAAAAAAGGTAGAAGCTAAAAGTACATACTGTAATTCGAACAAATAATTGAGGGGCTAATCCTGTCTCTCTCTAGCATCAGGCCACAGGTTTTCTTCAACATCACATCTAATGTTTTCTCTTGCCATGCACCTGGGGAAGAACCTTCTGGAGTGCCTTATCCATCCCTGGCAGTCCTCTGGACTCGTGTCCTCACATCCGGCACGCATGGCTTCCAAAAGAGACATTTGGTCATGTGGGTGGTGACCAAACACTTTCCACCTCCAGGCAGAGAAAAACTCCTCTATTGGGTTGAGGAAGGGTGAATATGCAGGCAGGTACAAAACCATAAATCTGTGATGTGCTGCAAACCAATCTGTGACAGCTGCAGAGTGGTGAAAAGCAACGTTATCGCAAACTATGACAAAAACTAAATATTTTGTATAGCTGTGTACGTAACCTCAGACGTCTTACCTGGACATATTGGTATCTTTGCTATTTTACCCGTTCACTGTTTCTCTCGAACGGTACAGTGTATAACTGTTTCATTGTAACTTGGTGTTTCTTTAGGACTCAAGCAATAGTTGTTGTGCTGACAGAATTAACATTTTCAAATATATCATTATCAGCCAGCACTCTATCTTGAATCTCCCGCAGTTTTATTGCATTGCTGACAACAACCATGTCAACAATAGCATTTGCCTACGCATCTGAAAATATTTTTCCTCTTCCCCCTGTTGGGGGCAGCCTTTGGGTCCTGTTGTAAAAATATATTTTACTGTAATATATATCTGTGTAAATATTCTATAATTGCAATACAAAATAGATTCCTGTAATGTTTTCATTTACTGTAAGGATGTAACTCTCACCTGTTTGCATGATGGAGAATTCGCATTACAGATGCCACTGGGGATCTTTGCAGATTGGGTTGCACCCTTAACCCTGCCTCTCTCAATGAGAGACCATGGTTCACGACATGGTCTATAAGTGTAGCCCTTATTTCTTTGTCTTCCTCCACGCATCCGCCCTCTCCCTGCCACCCTTCTCCCTCCACGAACACATCTTCCTTGTTCCATTTCCAAAATGAGTCTTTCTGAGCTCTACCTATATATACTGTAATATGCGTGTGTGTTCACTAACAAGTCTAAAACAAGACACCTGCTTAGCCTTTCAGCTGAAATTGCAATCAGCAGTGTTTGAAAGGCACAAGGCTGAAATCTATTCCGTTTTGAATGTGTGGTTCACAGTTTTGACAGCAGTGTGTTAGCATTTGAACAAAGTGCTGTAAATCCACAGTGTTGTGCAGGTTGTGGTTAAAGTCATGGGATAAGTGTGTAGAGTTTTGAAAACTGTGTTCAAGCAATGAAAAACGAACTAGAGTTTGGTCCACATGAACTGCTGATGTGCAGACTGTAGTTAGAGTTTTGCACATGTGACTCCAGTTGTGTCCACTGTCGTTTAGCAATCGAAAAAAACTGTAAGCACAGATCCCTGTCTCTCGTTGCAGACTCTTTGTAATTAATTTAGGCAAGGGTAAGGGCTCTCTCTCTCTCTCTCTCTCTCTCTCTCTCTCTCTCTCTCTCTCTCTCTCTCTCTCTCTCTCTCTCTCTCTCTCTCTCTCTCTCTCTCTCTCTCTCTCTCCATTGCGCTCGCTCTTGCTCTCTCTCTCCCCTCTCGTTATCGTTCTATCTACGTCTCTCTCTCTCTACGTCTCTCCCTCCCTGTGTCCCCTGAAGAGGTGACCTTATCTGAGCTAAAAGCGGGACGGTGCCAAGGCAGACTGAGCACCACTCTCCCTCCAGATACACCGGGTCTCTGGAGAGACTCACCCAGGTAGAGATAGACTGAGCACCACTCTCCCTCCAGACACACCTGGTCTCTGGAGAGACTCACCCAGGTAGAGATAGACTGAGCACCACTCTCCCTCCAGACACACCAGGTCTCTGGAGAGACTCACCCAGGTAGAGATAGACTGAGCACCACTCTCCCTCCAGACACACCTGGTCTCTGGAGAGACTCACCCAGGTAGAGATAGACTGAGCACAACTCTCCCTCCAGACACACCGGGTCTCTGGAGAGACTCACCCAGGTAGAGATAGACTGAGCACCACTCTCCCTCCAGACACACCGGGTCTCTGGAGAGACTCACCCAGGTAGAGATAGACTGAGCACCACTCTCCCTCCAGACACACTGGGTCTCTGGAGAGACTCACCCAGGTAGAGATAGACTGAGCACCACTCTCCCTCCAGACACACCGGGTCTCTGGAGAGACTCACCCATGTAGAGATAGACTGAGCACCACTCTCCCTCCAGACACACCGGGTCTCTGGAGAGACTCACCCAGGTAGAGATAGACTGAGCACCACTCCCGCTCCAGACACACCGGGTCTCTGGAGAGACTCACCCAGGTAGAGATAGACTGAGCACCACTCTCCCTCCAGACACACCGGGTCTCTGGAGAGACTCACCCAGGTAGAGATAGAGGACAGGGACAAAGACGAACAAGGAGTGTTTAATGAGTTTGTATTAGACATTCACTCATTAGAATGCCTTAAAAGTATTGTTTTATACCAGAGCAACATACATATTTTATATGTGGTGAAATGCATATGGCAGTGACCATGCTGCCATACTTGTCGTTTAAACCTAGACTAAGAGTGTAATTTCCCATAACTGTAATACTGGATACTGGCAGCCAATGTTACCTCAAATATTTTGGGGCAATGAGCATATTTTCTGTCTTCAGAGCAGAAACAACTTCCAGTGAAGTGAACACTGAGGCTGTACCCTTGCCATTTTAGACAGCAACCAATAGACTATGTGGCTATTTGAGCATAACATAGGCCTTCCAACAAAACCAATGGAGCAAATCTCATAACATTTTCACATGGAAAGAGCTTTTGATTTATATGGCCTACAGTAGCCTATACAGTGCATTGCGAAAGTATTCGGCCCCCTTGAACTTTGCGACCTTTTGCCACATTTCAGGCTTCAAACATAAAGATATAAAACTGTATTTTTTTGTGAAGAATCAACAACAACTGGGACACAATCATGAAGTGGAACGACATTTATTGGATATTTCAGACTTTTTTAACAAATCAAAAACTGAAAAATTGGGCGTGCAAAATTGTTCAGCCCCTTTACTTTCAGTGCAGCAAACTCTCTCCAGAAGTTCAGTGAGGATCTCTGAATGATCCAATGTTGACCTAAATGACTAATGATGATAAATACAGTCCACCTCTGGATGAACTGCAGAGATCTACAGCTGAGGTGGGAGACTCTGTCCATAGGACAACAATCAGTCGTATATTGCACAAATCTGGCCTTTATGGAAGAGTGGCAAGAAGAAAGCCATTTCTTAAAGATATCCATAAAAAGTGTAGTTTAAAGTTTGCCACAAGCCACCTGGGAGACACACCAAACATGTGGAAGAAAGTGCTCTGGTCAGATGAAACCAAAATTGAACTTTTTGGCAACAATGCAAGACGTTATGTTTGCCGTAAAAGCAACACAGCTCATCACTCTGAACACGCCATCCCCAAATCAAATCAAATCAAATTTTATTTGTCACATACACATGGTTAGCAGATGTTAATGCGAGTGTAGCGAAATGCTTGTGCTTCTAGTTCCGACAATGCAGTAATAACCAACAAGTAATCTAACTAACAATTCCAAAACTACTGTCTTATACACAGTGTAAGGGGATAAAGAATATGTACATAAGGATATATGAATGAGTGATGGTACAGAGCAGCATAGGCAGGATACAGTAGATGGTATCGAGTACAGTATATACATGAGGTGAGTATGTAAACAAAGTGGCATAGTTAAAGTGGATAGTTTTACATGTATTACATAAGGATGTTGTCGATGATATAGAGTACAGTATATACGTATGCATATGAGATGAATAATGTAGGGTAAGTAACATTATATAAGGTAGCATTGTTTAAAGTGGCTAGTGATAAATTTACATCATTTCCCATCAATTCCCATTATTAAAGTGGCTGGAGTTGAGTCAGTGTCAGTGTCAGTGTGTTGGCAGCAGCCACTCAATGTTAGTGGTGGCTGTTTAACAGTCTGATGGCCTTGAGATAGAAGCTGTTTTTCAGTCTCTCGGTCCCAGCTTTGATGCACCTGTACTGACCTCGCCTTCTGGATGATAGCGGGGTGAACAGGCAGTGGCTCGGGTGGTTGATGTCCTTGATGATCTTTATGGCCTTCCTGTAACATCGGGTGGTGTAGGTGTCCTGGAGGGCAGGTAGTTTGCCCCCGGTGAATCGTTGTGCAGACCTCACTACCCTCTGGAGAGCCTTACGGTTGTGGGCGGAGCAGTTGCCGTACCAGGCGGTGATACAGCCCGCCAGGATGCTCTCGATTGTGCATCTGTAGAAGTTTGTGAGTGCTTTTGGTGACAAACTGAATTTCTTCAGCCTCCTGAGGTTGAAGAGGCGCTGCTGCGCCTTCTTCACGATGCTGTCTGTGTGAGTGGACCAATTCAGTTTGTCTGTGATGTGTATGCCGAGGAACTTAAAACTTGCTACCCTCTCCACTACTGTTCCATCGATGTGGATAGGGGGGTGTTCCCTCTGCTGTCAAACATGGTGGTGGCAGCATCATGGTTTGGGCCTGCTTTTCTTTAGCAGGGACAGGGAAGATGGTTAAAATTGATGGGGAGATGGATGGAGCCAAATACAGGACCATTCTGGAAGAAAACCTGATGGAGTCTGCAAAAGACCTGAGACTGGGACGGAGATTTGTCTTCCAACAAGACAATGATCCAAAACATAAAGCAAAATCTACAATGGAATGGTTCAAAAATAAACATATCCAGGTGTTAGAATGGCCAAGTCAAAGTCCAGACCTGAATCCAATCGAGAATCTATGGAAAGAACTGAAAACTGCTGTTCACAAATGCTCTCCATCCAACCTCACTGAGCTCGAGCTGTTTTGCAAGGAGGAAGGGGAAAAAAACTCAGTCTCTCGATGTGCAAAACTGATAGAGACATACCCCAAGCGACTTACAGCTGTAATCGCAGCAAAAGGTGGCGCTACAAAGTATTAACTTAAGGGGGCTGAATAATTTTGCACGCCCAATTTTTCAGTTTAGATTTGTTAAAAAAGTTTGAAATATCCAATAAATGTCGTTCCACTTCATGATTGTGTCCCACTTGTTGTTGATTCTTCACAAAAAAATACAGTTTTATATCTTTATGTTTGAAGCCTGAAATGTGGCAAAAGGTCGCAAAGTTCAAGGGGGCCGAATACTTTCGCAATGCACTGTATGTGGTGTTCAATGCAGGCCTACATTGCATAAGACTTTTAAAAACGTTTTTTTTTACTTGGTCTGTAACACCATGGGCCAAATAGATGACTTTAAATTGCATTGTATTGTGTTGTATGAAGCAAGAAAAATAAAATGTATTATTATTAACATATAGAGAATTAGACACTGTAGGTTACCACTCACCTATTGGCTTATTTACATATTCAAGCCTGTCTCAAAATACAGCACTGCCCCTTTAATTAAGACATAAGCTTTTTACCTGATTGGCTTTTCAAAGACAGCTTGAAATTTAGCCTACATGTTTTGTGCTCTTGTGGGAAGCAGTAACTCCCCATTGCTGACCTATAACAAGCAATAAGCCACAAGTGGGTGTGGTATATGGCCAATATATCACGGCTAAGGGGTGTTCTTAGGCACGAGTGCCTGGATACAGTTCTTAGCCGTGGTATATTGGCCACATACCACAAACCTCTGAGGTACCTTATTGCTGTTATAAACTGGTTAACAATATAATTAGAGCAGTAAAAATACATGTTTTTTTTCATACCCGTGGTATACGGTCTGATATACCACGGCTGTCAGACAATCAGCATTCAGTGCTCAAACCACCCAGTTTATAAGTATCTATACCTGGGGTAATAACTCACTTATTAGCAAAGAACAGATCTGAACAGATCTGAAAAGGGCATTCACTCCCGGGTGATTGGAAGAACGTTTGTGGCCTAACCCTGCCAATAGAATTCTGCTCCGTTGCGCTCTGGCTCTGCCCACAACATAATCACAGACTCAATCTTTCAAAGTTAGATTTTCTTTGCTTTGTTGTATTGAAAAGGGCCTGATATCATGTTGATTCCATCACAGAAAAAATGTTGATCTATATAGTGCAAACTGATGGCGCGAACTCAGGGAATTTTAATATCTTGCTGCGTTTCTGCACAGCATGGCATTTCTTCTGCTCGGCAGTTCCGCAGGAAGTGCGTTGACCGCAAGCACACAGTTTAGAGGAAACATATCTGGGCGATGGCAATAAGAAAGGGTAGTGATTCTTAGAATCAGAGATGCAAGGGCAGACATGGGCCATTTTGGTTGAAATGCAATATCATAACCAACTATCTCATTCTTTCTCAATGTTAAGGTATTTTTCTTTCCTTCTTGTTTTCACCTCACCCCCCAAGTTATTATCCATTTCTCAACCTCTTTTCTACTTCTCTCTCTTTCTGTCTTTCCTTCTCACTCTCTCCTTTACTCTCTGGAGCGCTAATTGATGAAAATGCATTACCATCTTCATTTCACTTTTCAGAAGTCATCAGTGAAAAACAATGATCCTCCACCTAATCATCCTACACAGGGTAGCAACAAAGCACACAGGAAGTAATACGGTTTCTAACACAATTGCTTCAGTGGCCTAGTTAATTGTTCTCTCTCTGTTGGGTAATAAACAAGCAGCAAATTTAACTGAAAAAAAACGGACTATCCTGCCAATCCTTGACTTCGGCGATGTCATTTACAAAATAGCCTCCACTCCACTCTACTCAGCAAATTGAATGCGGTCTATCACAGTGCCATCCATTTTGTCACCAAAGCCCCATATACTACCCACCACTGCAACCTGTATGCTCTCGTTGGCTGGCTCTCGTTGGCTGGCCCTCGCTTCATATTTGTCGCCAAACCCGCTGGCTCCAGGTCATCTATAACTCTCTGCTAGGTAAAGCCCCGCCTTTATCTCAGCTTACTGGTCACCATAGCAGCATCCACCCATAGCACGCGCTCCAGCAGGTATATTTCACTGGTCACCCCCAAAGTCAATTCCTCTTTGGCCGCCTTTCCTTCCAGTTCTCTGCTGCTAATGACTGGAACGAATTGCAAAAATCAGTTGGATACTCATATCTCCCTCACTAACTTTAAGCTCCAACTGTCAAAGAAGCTCACAGATCACTGCACCTTTACACAGCCCATCCTACTCCCTCATCCCCATACTGTTATTTTTTGTATTATTTTTATTATTTTAAATATTATTATTTTGCTCTTTTGCACCCCAGTATCTCTACTTGCACATTCATCTTCTGCACATCTATCACTCCAGTGTTTATTTGCTAAATTGTAATTATTTCCCCACTATGGCCTATTGATTGCCTTACCTCCCTTATCTTACTTCATTTGCATACACTGTACATATACTTTTTTTCTATTGTGTTATTGACTGTATGTCTGTTTATTCCATGTGTAACTCTGTGTTGTTGTTTATGTCGCACTGCTTTGCTTTATCTTGGCCAGGTCGCAGTTGTAAATGAAAACTTGTTCTCAACTAGCCTACCTGGTTAAATAAACCTCTCTGGGATAGGCGGGACGCAAATGTCCCACCTGGCCAATTGCCAGGGAAAATGCAGAGCGCCAAATTCAAATAAAATACTATAAAATTCAAACTTTCATTAAATCACACATGTAAGATACTCAATTAAAGATACACTCGTTGTGAATCCAGCCAACATGTCAGATTTCAAAAAGGCTTTTCGGCGAAAGCATAAGAAGCTATTATCTGATGATAGCACAAAAGTAAACAAAGAGAAAGTAGCATATTTCAACCCTTCAGGCACCACACAAAACACAGAAAAAAAATATAATTCATGCCTTACCTTTGACAACCTTCTTTTATTTTTCACTCCAATACGTTCCATAAACATCACAAATGGTCCTTTTGTTCGATTAATTCCGTCGATATATATCCAAAATATCCATTTATTTGGCGCGTTTGATCCAGAAAAATAACAGGCTTCCAATTTTGCGCAACGTCACTACAAAATATCTCAAAAGTTACCTGTAACCTTTGCCAAAACATTTCAAACTACTTTTGTAATACAACTTTAGGTATTTTTTTACGTAAATATTCAATCAAATTGAAGACAGGATGATTTGTGTTCAATACAGGAGGAAAACAAACTGTAGCTAGCTTTCTGGTCACGCGCCTCTATCTAACAGTACACATCAAGTTACCCTCGTTCAAGATGGCCGTACTTCTTCATTACACAAAGGAAAAACCTCAACCAATTTCTAAAGACTGTTGACATCCAGTGGAAGCGATAAGAACTTCAAGAAGGTCCCTTAGAAATATATTCCCAATGAAAACTCATTGAAAAGAGAGTTACCTCAAAAACAAAAAATCTGAATGGTTTGTCCTCGGGGTTTCGCCTGCTAAATAAGTTCTGTTATACTCACAGACATGATTCAAACAGTTTTAGAAACTTCAGAGTATTTTCTATCCAAATACACTAATACTATGCATATCTTATCCTCTGGGGATGAGTAGCAGACAGTTGAATTTGGGCATGCATTTCATCGGGACGTGAAAATACTGCCCCCTGTCACCAATAAGTTATGTAGACAGGTGTGTGCCTTTCCAAAATATGTCCATTCAATTGAATTTACCACAGGTGGACTCCAATCAAGTTGTAAAAACATCTGAAGGATGATCAACAGGATGCACAGGATGCTCAGGATGCACCTGAGCTCAACTTCAAGTCTTGCAGCAAAGGGTCTTAATGCAAATAAGCTATTTCTGTTTTTTTTTGCAAAAATGTGTTTTTGCTTCTTCATTATGGGGTATTGTGTGTAGATTTCTGAAAAAACATAATATTTAATAAATTTCAGAACAAGGCTGTAACGTAACAAATTGTGGAAAAAGTCCAGGGGTCTGAGTACTTTCCAAAGGCAGTGTATATGTTTGGTGTGGTCGATGTTTGATGCTGTGAAACATGGGGAAAAGGCTCTCAGATTAACAAGTCTTTTCATGATCAGTTGGTTGGTACAGGCTAGCACATCAGCGGTGGATCTTGAATGATTGCTCCCTGTCTGATTGCAATAGTTGCAGTGTTTAGCTGTATATAGTCAGCTAACTAGTTGGTTGTTTGTCTTGTTTTTACCCATGTAATTAATATGGAAATGGCCAAATCTGCTGGCTATAGCTAGCAAGCTTGTTAGTCTATTAGGCAAGAAAAGTTGTGTATCGCGGTAAATTTGGGCTGCGCTCACAAAGAGTCAACCTTAGCTGTCACTTTCACTAGCTAGCCATATAGACAACCAGCTAACTATCCACCGAAACGAAAGTTAGAGTAATTTGTCATGGTTTGGAAGAGGGATTAGAGATGATTGGAGGGATATAGATGTGGAGGGAGGAGTGGACTGAGAGGGGAGTGGAGGGAGAGAGGAAGAGGAGAGTGGAGAGGAAAGTGGAGGGAGAGGAACATGTAGAGGAAGAGGAACATGGAGGGGAGGAGGAAGAGGGAGCGGAGTAGCAGAGGGAGAAGAGGAAGCAGAGGGAGAGGAGGAGGAAGAGGGATTGGAAGTGGGAGAGCACACTCAACAGGGGAACCTACATTTCCATTGAGTGTGTCTGCCCAAGTCCCACCATTCATCCTTGTAGCACACAGCCTGGGCCTAAAGTGACAGAGGCAGGGGTTTAAAAGTGTTAGGAACTTATATTTGTTCCAGAGCTTATAATGAATTACAACAAGAACATGGGCGGGGTTGGTAGAAAATGGTGGAAGTATGTGTTTTGGGGGATGCTCAACATTGCCATCATAAATGTGTACATTGTGTGGGGGACACTGCAAAGGCTCCTTCTCAGAAATCATAGGCGCTGGTCCCTGAAGGCATTCAGAATGCAGCTTGTGCATTCACTTTGTGGTATGTCCACAGTGGCAGGAAGAGAGGAGCCAACAGCGTGGCACCATGGCGTGAGGACTGAGTTTTAACTCATCATTTGAAAGCAGGTGAAGTTTGAAGGTTGCCAGAGAGGGTGTGTGGTGTTCATCCGGAGTGAACGCAGAACAAAGTGTGGGAGATGTGTAAAAACCTCCTTTGGGTGCTCTACGTGTTCTGTGCCACTTCGCAGGATGGGGTAGTGCTTCCAGGAGTTCCATGACATGTTGTAGGCTAAATGCAAACGCTAAAGTGACAGTGTGAAATATGAATTTGTCCTATAAATCTTTTAAGGAAATTGTCGACTTTTTCAAATTGTCTCTGAACAGTTGTGTTTTCTATCTTCCCTCTTAATCTGTGTCTATCTAATACTTGTTGCATTCTCTTACTTGTTGTCAGAGTAAGCTACAATTTCTACATTTTGTGTCAGGCCTGGTCTGTACTAAATGGTATTGAGAGAGGTTACATACATTTTGTAATAGTCTCTGAATAGTTACTTGCATTTTTACATTTTTACAACAGAAGTAAGAATCACTGCCAATCAAATAGCCTACTTTGTGTGAGTTTTGAAATACTTTCTGAATATTGTCCTCTGGTCACATTTTGGATATTTGTTTATATATTTGTATGTAAATAATATTTATAAGCATAATATATTATACTTGGTACATTTTAAGTGAGTAATTGAGTCAAATTTCCTACAATTTAAATGATTTCGTTTTTTTGTGTGTTGAGTGTTTATAGTTTTTTGATGGTGTGTCTTTACACAATGGAAGACAAAATTAGTATTATTCCTATTGACATGAATCTGGTTTCGTATTCAATAAGAGGTTGTGCTCTTTAAAACTAAGTTAACTGTCATTTGTTCTTTGTTTTTGAGTGACAGTATGTCTATTTGTTTGAAATATGTGAGAATATGAGCTTTATCTTGAAAATGTTCAGTAATCTACAGCAGCGTTCTACAATTATATTGGGATCTAAAGGGTTCAAGTGTAGCTGGATCTTGATGTGCAATGAGCGATATATGAGATGGATGTTTAAATTAAGTCCACACATCCAATCCCATGCATACATTACATCATATACTGTTAACACTGTTTGTACATTACATCATATCCTGTTAATACTGTATGTCCATTACATCATATTCTGTTCTGTTCAAGTCCATTGCATCATATCCTGTTAATAATGGATGTACATTACATCATATCCTGTTAATTCTGTATGCACATGACATAATATCCTTTGACTCTGTATGTACATTACATTTGTCCTGTCTAACTGTACGTACATTACATCATATCCTGTTAACGCTGTCTGTACATTACATCGTATCCTGTTAACACTGTATGTATATTACATAATATTCTGTTAATGCTGCATGTTAATGCTTTATGTACATTCATGCATCATATCATGTTAATAAGGTATATGTACATAACCTGTTATTGCAGTATGTACATTACATCATATCCTGTTAACACTATATACCTTACATAATATCCTTTTAACACTGTATGTACATTAGATCATATCCTAGTTCATGCAAAACTTCTATTCTCTGAATTTCCATCAAGGGCATTGATTTCCCTCTGTATCATGTCATCAGTTTCATGGATAGCCAACTAATAGATAACTCAGGGGATAATCAAATATTCAATACAATAATAATGATCATGAAATTGTATTAAACTTGTAACAATGTACACTTACATTCAAATTACATTATGCAACGATAATTGGATATGATAGGCGTCTGAAAGTGTGTAGTTAAGACTGACAGTTTCCAGAGTGGCATGGGATAAAAAAAAAAATATGACACACCCATACACACACACCCATACACACACACCCTCTATCACCACCACCTCCACCACCACATGTCTCTACATTGCATATTACCACCCCAGCCTATAACGCATGTGCCCAGTCAGTGAGAGTGACATCTTGTCCACATGGACCCTGAGTAGCCTTGGCTCTGTACCCCACCAGCAGGCCCTCCCAGCCAGCCAGGGAGATCAGTGGCTTCTCTACCCAGAGAAGGGCCTCCATATGCAGAGAGCAGAGTGAGACATCTCCCCTAACACCCACTATCTGGTGAAGTGGACAGAGAGCCAGAACGGGCATGGGCTGGACAGGGCTGACAGACAGATTTTGAAACGGTGAGACTCAAGCAAGGAATGGATGGACGGAACAAACATGAATGGAGAGATAGATGGCTGGATGCATGGATGGATAGATGGACAGAGCAATGGATGGACGGTAGGAGAGAGGGACAAAACAGAATGATTGAATCATACATCAGTAGCAGTATTCCCTCACAAGCCATAAAGCAACAGGAACATCAATACCTCTTAAAGTTTAGAGGTGCCCTGAGCCATGCTCAGCTGGTTAAAGTAATTCCCCTCGCTAAAGGGAACCTTACCCTCCGCCTCTCTGTCCCAACCCCAATCAGACCACTTCCCCTATAACCCACTCACTCTGAGATGGGGAACAGTGTGTGTGCACACTTGCCTGCGTCTGTGCATGCTTGTGTGTGTCTTTGCCTGACTGTTTTAGACTGCCATCCTCTTTCATATCTATAAGACCAATTCATCCAAAACCAATATCCAGAAGAATCTCCAGATATATCCAGACACAGCTTTTGATTGAATATCACTAAGCAATTCAACAGCCAATACCCACCGTCCATCCCAACCACAATCAGTCACAGAACAATCACCCCCACTGGAAACAAGTCAATACCCCTAGTGTAACGTAGCATGAAAAATGCAAAGTGATATTTCCAACAGGTTGCTGCTTACAGCCCAATGACATTGACTCGACCGACCTTAATCAAAATATTGCACAGTAATCGCAGTAGTCTACTGAGGTGTAGCCAGTAATTACCTCTCCGTAGTGTGTGTGTGTGTGTGTGTGTGTGTGTGTGTGTGTGTGTGTGTGTGTGTGTGTGTGTGTGTGTGTGTGTGTGTGTGTGTGTGTGTGTGTGTGTGTGTGTGTGTGTGTGTGTGTGTGTGTGTGTGTGTGTGTGTGTGTGTGTGTGTGTGTGTGTGTGTGTGTGTGTGTGTGTTTTCAAACGTAGCCAGGTCACATTTTTATTTATTTTTTTTATTTTATTTCACCTTTATTTAACCAGGTAGGCTAGTTGAGAACAAGTTCTCATTTGCAACTGCGACCTGGCCAAGATAAGGCATAGCAGTGTGAACAGACAACACAGAGTTACACATGGAGTAAACAATTAACAAGTCAATAACACAGTAGAAAAAAGGGGAGTCTATATATACATTGTGTGCAAAAGGCATGAGAAGGTAGGCAAATAATTACAATTATGCAGATTAACACTGGAGTGATAAATGATCAGATGGTTATGTACAGGTAGAGATATTGGTGTGCAAAAGAGCAGAAAAATAAATAAATAAAAACAGTATGGGGATGAGGTAGGTGAAAATGGGTGGGCTATTTACCAATAGACTATGTACAGCTGCAGCGATCGGTTAGCTGCTCAGATAGCAGATGTTTGAAGTTGGTGAGGGAGATAAAAGTCTCCAACTTCAGCGATTTTTGCAATTCGTTCCAGTCACAGGCAGCAGAGAACTGGAACGAAAGGCGGCCAAATGAGGTGTTGGCTTTAGGGATGATCAGTGAGATACACCTGCTGGAGCGCGTGCTACGGATGGGTGTTGCCATCGTAACCAGTGAACTGAGATAAGGCGGAGCTTTACCTAGCATGGACTTGTAGATGACCTGGAGCCAGTGTCTCACTCTGGCCCTCGCTACTCAAATTGTCTAGTTTTTGTTGTTGTAAATTATATATTTGGAAACAGTAGGGAGGACATAAAAACAGACTTTTCAACAGAAGAGCTTATCTCAGTGTGAAGATATTCAACCAAACTATGATTTTGTTCATTCCACCTTTCATACCAGTGTTCAAACAAAGACGACAACGGGTTGTAGCTGCCTTGTTTTGAGCTGCCGAGTGGATCAACACAGGCAAAGAATTAAATGCTATAAAATATATGCTAATATGCGCCTCATGCTGAATAGCTTAGCACATTTGATAATACGAAACGCAAGATTGTGGATTGTTGTTTGTGTTCATGTGTTGTTGTCATAACGACTCAGGACATTGCAATGGTAAATCCTCTCCGCTTAAGGTGAGATCAAAGCATGAAATAATAATGTCACCAAATGACCAAGCCTGTTTAATAAACATGGAAGTGGAAGCGCATTGAGACGTGACATTGTTCCCAAGTGCGCGCACACACACACATTTGCAAAAACACAAACACACACAAGCGGGGCGAGGCACTTGGATGAGCTAAGGCCTGCTTAGGTAGAGCAATATAATGTGGATTCACATGTATTACTGATTCCATTTCTACAGGCAATACACAGAAACTTATTTAATAGCAGATATCCGATTCTGGATGGTGTATTGAGTGGGTCCTGTATGAACAAATTGTGTTTGTTAATTGGACTTCTTAACACAGAGAAGTAGGGTAGCAGGTAGCCTAGTGGATAACGTGTTGGGTCAGTAACTAAAAGGTCACTGGTTCAAGTACCTGAGCCGAAAAGTGAAAAGCGCCGACCATGTGAAACAACACATTTCACTGCACCTATCTAGTGTATGTGCCAATACAACATAAATGCACTGAGTGTATAAAACATTAGGAAAGGGGGTGCAACTCAATATTAGGAATATGTTCCTAGTTCTTTCTACACTCAGTGTATATACTGGCTGACTTTTTAAATATGATTTCTGATTTAAATCAGGTGGAGTTAGATTACTGCCCTCTAATGTCTATGTCACGCCCTGGCCAGAGAGAGGCTTTCATTCTCTATTTTGGTTAAGCCAGGGTGTGACTAGGGTGGGCATTCTAGTTTCTTTATTTCCAGGTTTTCTATTTCTTTGTGTTTGGCCAGGTGTGGTTCTCAATGAGGGACAGCTGTCTATCGTTGTCTCTGATTGAGAATCATACTTAGGCAGCTTTTTTCCTTTTGCATTTGTGGGTAGATATCTTTGTTAGTGGCATTATTGCCCAAGTTAAGCTTCACGGTCGTGTCCTTGTTTTGTAGGCGACATTCATTTCAAATAAAGAGAAATGTACGCTCATCACGCTGTGCTTTCGTCCAGTCATTTCCAGGAGGAGGATCGTGACAGTCTAACATAAATACAGTACCTTATACTGGGTCCCACAGAGTGGCACATGCATGCAAACACAGACATAC
>NC_092164.1:54176032-54273532 GCF_045791955.1 Oncorhynchus clarkii lewisi
TGGTCTTGATATGTTCTTCAAAAGAGAGATCAGGGTCCAGAGTAACGCCGAGGTCCTTCACAGTTTTATTTGAGACGACTGTACAACCATTAAGATTAATTGTCAGATTCAACAGAAGATCTCTTTGTTTCTTGGGACCTAGAACAAGCATCTCTGTTTTGTCCGAGTTTAAAAGTAGAAAGTTTGCAGCCATCCACTTCCTTATGTCTGAAACACATTCTTCTAGCAAGGGCAATTTTGGGGCTTCACCATGTTTAATTGAAATGTACAGCTGTGTGTCATCCGCATAGCAGTGAAAGTTAACATTATGTTTTCGAATAACATCCCCAAGAGGTAAAATATATAGTGAAAACAATAGTGGTCCTAAAACGGAACCTTGAGGAACACCGAAATTTACAGTTGATTTGTCAGAGGACAAACCATTCACAGAGACAAACTGATATCTTTCCGACAGATAAGATCTAAACCAGGCCAGAACTTGTCCGTGTAGACCAATTTGGGTTTCCAATCTCTCCAAAAGAATGTGGTGATCGATGGTATCAAAAGCAGCACTAAGGTCTAGGAGCACGAGGACAGATGCAGAGCCTCGGTCCGATGCCATTAAAATGTCATTTACCACCTTCACAAGTGCCGTCTCAGTGCTATGATGGGGTCTAAAACCAGACTGAAGCATTTCGTATACATTGTTTTTCTTCAGGAAGGCAGTGAGTTGTTGCGCAACAGCCTTTTCTAAAATGTTTGAGAGGAATGGAAGATTCGATATAGGCCGATAGTTTTTTATATTTTCTGGGTCAAGGTTTGACTTTTTCAAGAGAGGCTTTATTACTGCCACTTTTAGTGAGTTTGGTACACATCCGGTGGATAGAGAGCCGTTTATTATGTTCAACATAGGAGGGCCAAGCACAGGAAGCAGCTCTTTCAGTAGTTTAGTTGGAATAGGGTCCAGTATGCAGCTTGAAGGTTTAGAGGCCATGATTATTTTCATCATTGTGTCAAGAGATATAGTACTAAAACACTTGAGCGTCTCTCTTGATCCTAGGTCCTGGCAGAGTTGTGCAGACTCAGGACAACTGAGCTTTGAAGGAATACGCAGATTTAAGGAGGAGTCCGTAATTTGCTTTCTAATAATAATAATATTTTCCTCAAAGAAGTTCATGAATTTATCACTGCTAAAGTGAAAGTCATCCTCTCTTGGGGAATGCTGCTTTTTAGTTAGCTTTGCGACAGTATCAAAAAGGAATTTCGGATTGTTCTTATTTTCCTCAATTAAGTTAGAAAAATAGGATGATCGAGCAGCAGTAAGGGCTCTTCGGTACTGCACAGTACTGTCTTTCCAAGCTAGTCGGAAGACTTCCAGTTTGGTGTGGCGCCATTTCCGTTCCAATTTTCTGGAAGCTTGCTTGAGAGCTCGGGTATTTTCTGTGTACCAGGGAGCTAGTTTCTTATGAGAAATGTTTTTAGTTTTTAGGGGTGCAACTGCATCTAGGGTATTGCGCAAGGTTAAGTTGAGTTCCTCAGTTAGGTGGTTAACTGATTTTTGTCCTCTGGCGTCCTTGGGTAGACAGAGGGAATCTGGAAGGACATCAAGGAATCTTTGTGTTGTCTGTGAATTTATAGCATGACTTTTGATGATCCTTGGTTGGGGTCTGAGCAGATTATTTGTTGCAATTGCAAACGTAATAAAATGGTGGTCCGATAGTCCAGGATTATGAGGAAAAACATTAAGATCCACAACATTTATTCCATGGGACAAAACTAGGTCCAGCGTATGACTGTGACAGTGAGTGGGTCCAGAGACATGTTGGACAAAACCCACTGAGTCGATGATGGCTCCGAAAGCCTTTTGGAGTGGGTCTGTGGACTTTTCCATGTGAATATTAAAGTCACCAAAGATTAGAATATTATCCGCTATGACTACAAGGTCCGATAGGAATTCAGGGAACTCAGTGAGGAACGCTGTATATGGCCCAGGAGGCCTGTAAACAGTAGCTATAAAAAGTGATTGAGTAGGCTGCATAGATTTCATGACTAGAAGCTCAAAAGACGAAAACGTCATTTTTTTTTTTGTAAATTGAAATTTGCTATCGTAAATGTTAGCAACACCTCCGCCTTTGCGGGATGCACGGGGGATATGGTCACTAGTGTAGCCAGGAGGTGAGGCCTCATTTAACACAGTAAATTCATCAGGCTTAAGCCATGTTTCAGTCAGGCCAATCACATCAAGATTATGATCAGTGATTAGTTCATTGACTATAATTGCCTTTGAAGTAAGGGATCTAACATTAAGTAGCCCTATTTTGAGATGTGAGGTATCATGATCTCTTTCAATAATGACAGGAATGGAGGTGGTCTTTATTCTAGTGAGATTGCTAAGGCGAACATCGCCATGTTTAGTTTTGCCCAACCTAGGTCGAGGCACAGACACGGTCTCAATGGTGATAGCTGAGCTGACTACACTGACTGTGCTAGTGGCAGACTCCACTATGCTGGCAGGCTGGCTAACAGCCTGCTGCCTGGCCTGCACCCTATTTCATTGTGGAGCTAGAGGAGTTAGAGCCCTGTCTATGTTGGTAGATAAAATGAGAGCACCCCTCCAGCTAGGATGGAGTCCGTCACTCCTCAGCAGGTCAGGCTTGTTTCTGTTTGTCGGTGAGTCCCAGAAAGAGGGCCAATTATCTACAAATTCTATCTTTTGGGAGGGGCAGAAAACAGTTTTCAACCAGCGATTGAGTTGTGAGACTCTGCTGTAGAGCTCATCACTCCCCCTAACTGGGAGGGGGCCAGAGACAATTACTCGATGCCGACACATCTTTCTAGCTGATTTACACGCAGAAGCTATGTTGCGCTTGGTGATCTCTGACTGTTTCATCCTAACATCGTTGGTGCCGACGTGGATAACAATATCTCTATACTCTCTACACTCGCCAGTTTTAGCTTTAGCCAGCACCATCTTCAGATTAGCCTTAACGTCGGTAGCCCTGCCCCCCGGTAAACAGTGTATGATCGCTGGGTGATTCGTTTTAAGTCTAATACTGCGGGTAATGGAGTCGCCAATGACTAGAGTTTTCAATTTGTCAGAGCTAATGGTGGGAAGCTTCGGCGTCTCAGACCCCGTAACGGGAGGAGTAGAGACCAGAGAAGACTCGGCCTCTGACTCCGACCCGCTGCTTAATGGGGAAAACCAGTTGAAAGTTTCTGTCGGCTGAATGAGCGACACCGGTTGAGCGTTGCTGTAGCCAGGGGATTTATACTACTATCTGTACTTACTGGTGGCACAGACGCGGTTTCATCCTTTCCTACACTGAAATTACCCTTGCCTAGCGATTGCGTCTGAAGCTGGGCTTGTAGCACAGCTATCCTCGCCGTAAGGCGAGTACAGCGACTGCAATTAGAAGGCATCATGTTAATGTTACTACTTAGCTTCGGCTGTTGGAGGTCCTGACGAACCGTGTCCAGATAAAGCGTCCGGAGTGAAAAAGTTGAGTAGGAAAAAACAAAAATATAAACGGTAATTAAAAAGTAAAAACCGTAAATTTGTCAGGTAGCAAAACAGGTTGGCAACAAAACGCACAGCAACTCAAAAACAAGTCTGCAAGTCGTGACCGGAAATGACACACACACACACACAGAGAGACACAGAGACATACATAATGACATACACAGAGAGAGAGAGAGAGAGAGAGAGAGAGAGAGAGAGAGAGAGAGAGAGAGAGAGAGAGAGAGACTCACAGAGACATACATAATGGCTCAAACACAATACACACTTATACACACACACACCTGCCGACAAAGACACAAACACATTCCAAAGAAAAAAAAGAAAGGACAAAGACAGAGGGAGGTAGAGAGGGAGGGAGGGTGGAGGGAAGTGAGTCTGTCATCTTACCTTCTTTTAAGTGCTTTATCGCAGCTAACCACATTGGTTTTATTAATGTAACTCTGCATCAATAGGGGTCTGAAGGGCGGAGCAGCCACCGACTCCCTATCAGGAACTTTCTTAGCACACATATATACTGGAGAGAGGGAGGACCCTCTGTTTAATAAAAAAAGAAAGGGAAGAGGGAAAAGAAAATACACTGTTTTTTTTTTATTTGATTGATTGCTTTTCCAAAAACAAAGGACCAAAAAAAAAGTACTGTTCACATCTCAATTGTTAATTTCATTTCATTTTTCTGACTGAGGCGAGGAGGAAGAAGATAAGGACAATGAAAGAATACAGGTGATGGTTTCCAGCTCTGATTTGATTGTTGTTCAAATAACGGAGAATCTATAAAAAAAATAAGAAAAAAGGAGGGAAAACATGAAGAAGGATACTGTGACTGGGTTAGCATTTCAACAACAACACAGAATGGATGGAATGAGTCAAATAACAATACTATTATCTTTCTGATCCGAGTTGTTTAAGGCTTAAGTCAATGTTTAATTCCCTTAAAACAACTCCTATCTACTGGACTGTGAGAGTGACGTTCGCAAAACCGCTTTCCCCCAGAATTACGTTCTTCCTCACTTCATTGGACGGGAGGGTGTTATTGTTCTGGAAGGCTTCAGAAACATGTGTCACCGACGAGTGTCTGAATGTCAAGTCGAGGCGGTCTGTCCCCTGTGGGTCCCTTCATACACAAACCTCCTGAAGCTGATTAGCCAAACGTAGAGGAAGTCACTTAAGACGAGAACAAATATTAACCTTCGGATCCACATTCCGGCATTTTCCCCTTCTTTCTTACAAGATTAGATTTCTCAATGTGTTATTCTTTACACTGTGTCACAATTGGCATACCTTTTCTATTCAGAAGATCCAGGTCAACAAGGAAAGGCTGCGTATATTACCTGAGACACAGAAGCACTTGTTACCTTTGGTTGTAGTCTATTGGTTGGTTATAAGATGATTATTTCCCTGCCATCCTTGTCTTTTCTCCTATACTCATGTATATCTGGCAGCTGTTATCTAATGCATGCTTTTAGATAGGGATAGGCATTTTAAATGATTTTACTACTAGAATAATATCATGACATTGCTGTGACTCTCGGCCAATCAGAATGATGCAAATGCTCATCGCAGATGAGGTTGGCTAGCAGCAGCAACGAAAGAGAAGTCTGATTTTTACCATGATAGAACTAATTCTGTGACCAAAACGTTTTCGGGTGAGTGTTTTGCAGTAATCTGTGTCAGGTATTGTGTAAAGTCTCTTAGGCGAGCACCTGTAATTGCTTTTTGAAGTGGGGAAAACAGCAAGCTGACGTTAGGACAGCCTGGAGGGCTAAATGCACAGCAGTAGTGCAGCAGAAACTCAGTAGCTCAATGTGCCATTTTAAAAAATACATTCAAAATTGTGTTGTTTTATTAAATGAGGACTTTGAAATGTCATGGTACTTTCTTTTAGGTAAAAATGTCACAAGGATAATTTAATTTAAAAACAACATTTGCATTGTTAAAATAGGCCTAAATGAACACTCACTTAAGTAATTGAATACTAAAATCCATTCGTATATCCAGATATTTGAATGAACGTGCCCATCCCTACTGTAAAAATGTTTCTTTAGTCTTTGAATATTAGCTACTTTAACCTTTCATTAACTCGAACACGTTATCACTACGTTACACTCCCCATACATGATCTAATTCTATTTTGGAGATGTCCTGCATTTTTCTCTACCTCATTTTTATTACATGCACAAAGGGAGCAAAATGTACCCTGATGGTACAGCTTCATAAAGGGATTCAAACCAATTGACCTTCGTCAGTCTCTGGACATAAGCCACTTCAACCTCTTTTTCCATACATTTAGCCCAAGCACTACTTTCTTCCCCCTACATTAGCTGCTGTTGTCACCTATGGTACATACTGTACATTAGGCTGGTACTTTTACATACATCTCCAGATATCTACTGCAGTCGGCATCAGAACATTTGACTGTGATCGTCATCCAAATACATTTACATTGACCTTGAATACTTCGACTGCCCTCTAAAAAAATATTAACACTGACTGTTCCCAATTACACTGACATCGTATCTCTCTTCGCTTACAGAGAAATCTGTGATGCTGCCTCCATGCAATCGCAGCTGATCGTACAACCCACTTCAGCATGCGTTGCCCTTCAAGGAGTTGCACTCTGTGACATGTTGATTGTTCGCTTTTTGTATCCATGCACGTTCATAATGTTTTTTTGTGCCTTTTGTGTGTGTTTTTGTTGAATCTATTATCTGCTTTTGTATTTTGCTTATTGTAAAATAGGTTTTGAGAAACCTGTGGTAATGAGTTTTTCCTGATATCATGTGACCTAACCAGGAACATCTTTGATGAGCAGCTGTAGCCTAAAATTGAAGCCCAGAGATTCCCTGGTTAATAGCTCTTGGCCAAATAAACCCATACATTCTTTTTTTTTTTAAGTGTTGTCCTCTGTCTTTTTCTTTTTAAGTGGTGGCTGTTGTTGTTGTTCCACTGATTTAATTCTGCCGGTGCAGTCGTGCCCAAGAGGATGCCGTTTGGTGTCAGAATTGGTATCTCGACATTGCAACGGTGGAGGTGTGAAACAGGAAATTAGATTTGTAGACACTCTAACACCAAAAGCCTGAGGATGGGACTGATTGCTGCGTCGAGTTAGCCACTAGATTGCTCCGCCTTGCTTGTCGACACTACCTGGTGTTTTCAATATAGATTGCCTTGTTTCTTTTAACACAGGCTGTGAATTGCCAGTGAAACAAGCCCCTCCGCTCCCCACCGCTCGTGACCCAGGGCCACTAATATCCAAGGCAGTAGTGAAGCTGATGTGACATTTGAAATAGCAGACTGCCTTTGAAAGATGTTGATGCATAGTCCTTGATATGTATAAGGACTACATACATTTGAAAGCCATGTAAAAAAAAAACTGTTTAAACCCACGTAGACATCCAGAGATGAAAATGTCAACCACCGCAGGCTGATATGTCAAACCACGTAGCCTGTGTTTGTTGATCTAAGCTGGCAGGCAGGGACATTCTTTGTATTAGTATTGTGCTGATGAGGACATAATAAACGGCTTATACATGTGTATTTTGTCTACTGTAAAAGCCCTACACAAATGAAGACAAAGGTATTTCAGCGGCCTTATTAATCTGGCAACAGGGGGAAAAAAGCAATATGGCCAGGAAATAATGAATAATCAGCTCTCTCTCACTCTCAGTTAAACAGTCTATGTTCTTATCAATGTCACAGCCTCTGCTCACATTCGGTTCCTGCTCCATCTCAGTCCCTCCCCACCAGAGAACTATACAATGAACAAGCTGAAACAAGAATATCAGTGATGTGGGAGAAGAGACTGATCTCTGATCAGTTGAAGGTATCCCCAGCAGCAGGTGACAGTAGTTTTGGATGTTTTGACCTAATGATTTGTTCATCAGAGGCTATGCATATCAGGATGCATCTAAACTTCCTCAAATAATACAATAATGTATTTTCAAGGTGTTTCAGAGCATTTGTCTTTTTATGTGCCAGTGATGAGCAAATCACTGCTTTGGCTCATTCTCTCTCACCCATATTGAGAGCGAGAAAGAGAGAGTGGTACTGTATCTTACTTTATTGTATCACCCATATTGAGAGAAAGAACGAGAGAGCAGTACTGTATCTACCTTTAGCATGTCACCCACATTGAGAGCGAGAAAGAGAGAGCGGTACTGTATCTATCTTTAGCATATCACCCATATTGAGAGAGATAAAGAGAGAGTGGTACTGTATCTTACTTTAGTGTATCACCCATATTGAGAGAGTGGTACTGTATCTCTCTTTAGCATATCACCCATACTGAGAGAGAGAAAGAGACAGTGGTACTGTATCTTACTTTAGTTTATCACCCATATTGAGAGAGTGGTACTGTATCTATCTTTAGCATATTACCCACATTGAGAGAGAAAGAGAGAGCGGTACTGTATCTAACTTTAGCATATCACCCATATTGAGAGAGAAAGAGAGAGCGGTACTGTATCTAACTTTAGCATATCACCCATATTGAGAGAGCGGTACTGTATCTACCTTTAGCATATCACCCACATTGAGAGCGAGAAATAGAGAGTGGTACTGTATCTATCTTTAGCATATCACCCATATTGAGAGAGATAAAGAGAGAGTGGTACTGTATCTTACTTTATTGTATCACCCATATTGAGAGAAAGAACGAGAGAGCGGTACTGTATCTACCTTTAGCATATCACCCACATTGAGAGCGAGAAAGAGAGAGCGGTACTGTATCTATCTTTAGCATATCACCCATATTGAGAGAGATAAAGAGAGAGTGGTACTGTATCTTACTTTAGTGTATCTCCCATATTGAGAGAATGGTACTGTATCTATCTTTAGCATATCACCCGTACTGACAAAGAGAAAGAGAGAGTGGTACTGTATCTTACTTTAGGGTATCACCCATATTGAGAGAGTGGTACTGTATCTATCTTTAGCATATCACCCATATTGAGAGAGAGAAAGAAAGAAAGGTACTGTATCTAACTTTAGCATATCACCCATATTGAGAGCGAGAAAGAGAGAGTGGTACTGTTTCTACCATTAGCATGTCACCCACATTGAGAGCGAGAAAGAGAGAGCGGTACTGTATCTAACTTTAGCATATCACCCATATTGCGAGAAAGAAAGAGAGAGCGGTACTGTATCTATCTTTAGCATATCACCCACATTGAGAGCGAGAAAGTGAGAGCGGTACTGTATCTAACCTTAGCATATCACCCATATTGAGAGAAAGAAAGAGAGAGCGGTAATGTATCTATCTTTAGCATATCACTCATATTGAGAGAAAGAACGAGAGAGCGGTACTGTATCTACCTTTAGCATATCACCCACATTGAGAGCGAGAAATAGAGAGTGGTACTGTATCTATCTTTAGCATATCACCCATATTGAGAGAGAATAAGAGAGAGTGGTAATGTATCTTACTTTATTGTATCACCCATATTGAGAGAAAGAACGAGAGAGCGGTACTGTATCTACCTTTAGCATGTCACCCACATTGAGAGCGAGAAAGAGAGAGCGGTACTGTATCTATCTTTAGCGTATCACCCATATTGAGAGAGATAAAGAGAGAGTGATACTGTATCTTACTTTAGTGTATCACCCATATTGAGAGAGTGGTACTGTATCTTACTTTAGTTTATCACTCATATTGAGAGAGTGGTACTGTATCTATCTTTAGCATATTACCCACAATGAGAGAGTGGTACTGTATCTATCTTTAGCATATTACCCACATTGAGAGAGAAAGAGAGCGTGGTATTGTATCTAACTTTAGCATATCACCCATATTGAGAGAGAAAGAGAGAGCGGTACTGTATCTAACTTTAGCATATCACCCATATTGAGAGAGCGGTACTGTATCTACCTTTAGCATATCACCCATATTGAGAGAGCGGTACTGAATCTATCTTTAGCATATCACCAATATTGAGAGAGCGGTACTGTATCTATCTTTAGCATATCACCCATATTGAGAGAGCGGTACTGTATCTACCTTTAGCATATCACCCACATTGAGAGCGAGAAAGAGAGAGCGGTACTGTATCTATCTTTAGCATATCACCCATATTGAGAGAGATAAAGAGAGAGTGGTACTGTATCTTACTTTAGTGTATCTCCCATATTGAGAGAATGGTACTGTATCTATCTTTAGCATATCACCCGTACTGACAAAGAGAAAGAGAGAGTGGTACTGTATCTTACTTTAGGGTATCACCCATATTGAGAGAGTGGTACTGTATCTATCTTTAGCATATCACCCATATTGAGAGAGAGAAAGAAAGAAAGGTACTGTATCTAACTTTAGCATATCACCCATATTGAGAGCGAGAAAGAGAGAGTGGTACTGTTTCTACCATTAGCATGTCACCCACATTGAGAGCGAGAAAGAGAGAGCGGTACTGTATCTAACTTTAGCATATCACCCATATTGCGAGAAAGAAAGAGAGAGCGGTACTGTATCTATCTTTAGCATATCACCCACATTGAGAGCGAGAAAGTGAGAGCGGTACTGTATCTAATCTTAGCATATCACCCATATTGAGAGAAAGAAAGAGAGAGCGGTAATGTATCTATCTTTAGCATATCACTCATATTGAGAGAAAGAACGAGAGAGCGGTACTGTATCTACCTTTAGCATATCACCCACATTGAGAGCGAGAAATAGAGAGTGGTACTGTATCTATCTTTAGCATATCACCCATATTGAGAGAGAATAAGAGAGAGTGGTAATGTATCTTACTTTATTGTATCACCCATATTGAGAGAAAGAACGAGAGAGCGGTACTGTATCTACCTTTAGCATGTCACCCACATTGAGAGCGAGAAAGAGAGAGCGGTACTGTATCTATCTTTAGCGTATCACCCATATTGAGAGAGATAAAGAGAGAGTGATACTGTATCTTACTTTAGTGTATCACCCATATTGAGAGAGTGGTACTGTATCTTACTTTAGTTTATCACTCATATTGAGAGAGTGGTACTGTATCTATCTTTAGCATATTACCCACAATGAGAGAGTGGTACTGTATCTATCTTTAGCATATTACCCACATTGAGAGAGAAAGAGAGCGTGGTATTGTATCTATCTTTAGCATATCACCCATATTGAGAGTGATAAAGAGAGAGTGGTACTGTATCTTACTTTATTGTATCACCCATATTGAGAGAAAGAAAGAGAGAGCGGTACTGTATCTACCTTTAGCATTTCACCCACATTGAGAGCGAGAAAGAGAGAGCGGTACTGTATCTATCTTTAGCATATCACCCATATTGAGAGAGATAAAGAGAGAGTGGTACTGTATCTTACTTTAGTGTATCACCCATATTGAGAGAGAAAGAGAGAGCGGTACTGTATATAACTTTAGCATATCACCCATATTGAGAGAGCGGTACTGTATCTACCTTTAGCATATCACCCATATTGAGAGAGCGGTACTGAATCTATCTTTAGCATATCACCAATATTGAGAGAGCGGTACTGTATCTATCTTTAGCATATATCGGTACTGTATCTACCTTTAGCATATCACCCACATTGAGAGCGAGAAATAGAGAGTGGTACTGTATCTATCTTTAGCATATCACCCATATTGAGAGTGATAAAGAGAGAGTGGTACTGTATCTTACTTTATTGTATCACCCATATTGAGAGAAAGAAAGAGAGAGCGGTACTGTATCTACCTTTAGCATTTCACCCACATTGAGAGCGAGAAAGAGAGAGCGGTACTGTATCTATCTTTAGCATATCACCCATATTGAGAGAGATAAAGAGAGAGTGGTACTGTATCTTACTTTAGTGTATCACCCATATTGAGAGAAAGAAAGAGAGAGCGGTACTGAGCATTTCACCCACATTGAGAGCGAGAAAGAGAGAGCGGTACTGTACTTTGCATATCACCCATATTGAGAGAGATAAAGAGAGAGTGGTACTGTATCTTACTTTAGTGTATCACCCATATTGAGAGAGAAAGAGAGAGCGGTACTGTATCTAACTTTAGCATATCACCCATATTGAGAGAGCGGTACTGTATCTACCTTTAGCATATCACCCATATTGAGAGAGCGGTACTGAATCTATCTTTAGCATATCACCAATATTGAGAGAGCGGTACTGTATCTATCTTTAGCATATCACCCATATTGAGAGAGCGGTACTGTATCTACCTTTAGCATATCACCCACATTGAGAGCGAGAAATAGAGAGTGGTACTGTATCTATCTTTAGCATATCACCCATATTGAGAGTGATAAAGAGAGAGTGGTACTGTATCTTACTTTATTGTATCACCCATATTGAGAGAAAGAAAGAGAGAGCGGTACTGTATCTACCTTTAGCATTTCACCCACATTGAGAGCGAGAAAGAGAGAGCGGTACTGTATCTATCTTTAGCATATCACCCATATTGAGAGAGATAAAGAGAGAGTGGTACTGTATCTTACTTTAGTGTATCACCCATATTGAGAGAGTGGTACTGTATCTATCTTTAGCAAATCACCCATACTGAGAGAGAGAAAGAGATAGTGGTACTGTATCTTACTTTAGTTTATCACCCATATTGAGAGAGTGGTACTGTATCTATCTTTAGCATATTACCCACAATGAGAGAGTGGTACTGTATCTATCTTTAGCATATTACCCACATTGAGAGAGAAAGAGAGAGCGGTATTGTATCTAACTTTAGCATATCACCCATATTGAGAGAGAAAGAGAGAGCGGTACTGTATCTAACTTTGCATATCACCCATATTGAGAGAGCGGTACTGTATCTACCTTTAGCATATCACCAATATTGAGAGAGTGGTACTGTATCTGTCTTTAGCATATCACCCATATTGAGAGAGCGGTACTGTATCTATCTTTAGCATATTACCCATATTTAGAGAGAGAAAGAGAGAGCGGTACTGTATCTAACTTTAGCATATCACCCACATTGAGAGCGAGAAAGAGAGAGCGTTACTGTATCTATCTTTAGCATATCACCCACATTGAGAGAGAGAAAGAGAGCGCGGTACTGTATCTATCTTTAGCATATCACCCATATTGAGAGAGAGAAAGAGAGAGCGGTACTGTAACTAACTTTAGCATATCACCCAAATTGAGAAAGAGAGAGCGGTACTGTATCTAACTTTAGCATTTCACCCACATGTAGAGAGCGGAACTGTATCTAACTTTAGCATTTCACCCATATTGAGAGAGAGAAAGAGGTACAGTATCTCCCTTTAGCATATCACCCACATTGAGAGAGAGAACGAGAGAGCGGTACAGTACATAAATTTAGCATATCACCAACATTTAGAGAGCGGTACTGTATCTACCTTTAGCATATCACCCACATTGAGAGAGCGGCACTGTATCTATCTTTAGCATATTACCCACATTGAGAGAGCGGCACTGTATCTATCTTTAGCATATTACCCACATTGAGAGAGAGAACGAGAGAGCGGTACTGTATCTAACTTTAGCATATCACCCACATTGAGAGAGCGGTACTGTATCTAACTTTAGCATATCACCCACATTGAGAGAGCGGTACTGTATCTAACTTTAGCATATCACCCACATTGAGAGAGCGGTACTGTATATAACTTTAGCATATCACCCACATTTAGAGAGCGGTACTGTATCTACCGTTAGCATATCACCCACATTGAGAGAGCGGTACTGTCTCTATCTTTAGCATATCACCCATATTGAGAGAGAGAAAGAGAGAGCGGTACTGTATCTACCTTTAGCATATCACCCAAATTCAGAGAGCGGTACTGTATCTATCTTTAGCATATCACCCATATTGAGAGAGAGAAAGAGAGAGCGGTACTGTAACTAACTTTAGCATATCACCCAAATTGAGAGAGAGATAGAGAGAGCAGTACTGTATCTACCTTTAGCATATCACCCAAATTCAGAGAGCGGTACTTTATCTATCTTTAGCATATCACCCATATTGAGAGAGAGAACGAGAGAGTGGTACTGCATCTAACTTTAGCATATCACCCACATTTAGAGAGCGGTACTGTTTCTACCGTTAGCATATCACCCACATTGAGCGAGCGGTACTGTATCTATCTTTAGCATATCACCCATATTGAGAGAGAGAAAGAGAGAGCGGTACTGTATCTAACTTTAGCATATCACTCATATTGAGAGAGCGAAAGAGAGAGCTGTACTGTATCTATCTTTAGCATATCACCCACATTGAGAGAGTGGTACTGTATCTACCATTAGCATATCGCCCACATTGAGAGAGCGGTACTGTATCTATCTTTAGCATATCACCCATATTGAGAGAGAGAAAAAGAGAATGGAACTATATTTACCTTTAGCATGTCACCCTTATTGAGAGAGTGGTATTGTATCTAACTTTGGCATATCACCCACATTTAGCGAGCAGTACTGTATCTAACTTTGGCACATTACCCATATTGAGAGAGAGAACGAGAGAGCGGTACTGTGTCTAACTCTCTTTCTCTCTCTCAATATGGGTGATATGCTAAAGATAGATACAGTACCGCTCTCTCTTTCTCTCTCTCAATGTGGGTAATATGCTAAAGTTATATACAGTGCCGCTCTTTAGCAAATTACCCATATTTAGCATATCACCCATATTGAAAGAGAGAAAGAGAGATCGGTACTGTATATTACTTTAGCATATCACCCACATTGAGAGAGCAGTACTGTATCTACTCTTAGCATATCACCCACTTTGAAAGAGAGAACGAGAGAGCGGTACTGTATTTAACTTTAGCGTATCACCCATATTGAGAGAGAGAAAGTGAGAGCGGTACTGTATCTACCTTCTGCATATCACCCACATTGAGAGAGCCGTGCTGTATCTAACTTTAGGCTATCACCCATATTGAGAGAGAGAAAGAGAGAGCGGTACTGTATCCAACTTTAGCGCAGTGATGTCCAGTTTCTCCTCTTAATAGCATCTTTGTGACTAAGACTTGATGCTGCTAAAGCCTGCATTTAATGAATGTTTCCTAATTATCCCCCATTCTGACAACACATTTAAAAATAACTTCAAACAAATGACTAAGAGCTAAAAGACATACAAATACTGATCAGAACAGAATCCGGGAAGAAATACACTGTATGGATAAAATACCCTCCCTCTCAACACACACACACACACACACACACACACACACACACACACACACACACACACACACACACACACACACACACACACACACACACACACACACACACACACACTAATCACTTCCTCATTCTCTATCGCTAACACAAACGCACCGTTTACTAAAATCACTTCAGAATCAGGAATAATTATTGTTATTTTCAATAATCCCCAACCGCTTGGAAAAATTGTCAGGGGTAACCCACAGTTTACTCGCCATCATGACCACACAAACACCTATAAACACACTCACAAAACACAGCGATCTTTAGCATAGAAAAGCACCTCTTAGGCCCAATCAAGTCCTGAAAAAAACACAATGGTCCCATCTAGCTCGTTCTGATGGCTCTCCTCTAAAATAGATCTGGAAGTTAAAGCTTGTGAAACTATAAACAAGCTCATTTTCCCTCTGCCGCAGCTGTCCTGGCTGCCGCCTGATTGCTTTGTGAGCGCTGTTTAATTGCCAATTAGGCCGGGACCAGGACAGCAATCACAATAGGTAGGTGCGTTTGTTGGTGTGAGTGTGTGTGTTTGTTGGTGTGTGTGTTTGTTGGTGTGAGTGTGTGTGTGTTTGTTGGTGTGTGTGTGTTTGTTGGTGTGAGTGTGTGTGTTTGTTGGTGTGTGTGTTTGTTGGTGTGAGTGTGTGTGTTTGTTGGTGTGTGTGTGTTTGCTGGTGTGAGTGTGTGTGTTTGTTGGTGTGAGTGAGTGAGTGAGTGAGTGAGTGAGTGAGTGAGTGTGTCTGTGCGTGTGCATGTGTGTGCAGGAGTTTAGTCCTTAAAGCACGCACGCACGCACACACACACACACACACACACACACACACACACACACACACACACACACACACACACACACACACACACACACAAGGTGGGAGGGAGGCTTAGAGAGAGACAATGAGAGGTAAACAGAGACTCTAACAAACCCACTTACTTTCCCAATATTACATCTTAAGCACTAAGTTGAGAACAGTGCAACTCTTGCCCAAAGGGGCTCAGACCTGGGATATGTATTATTCTGACCTCTGTGCCAAATGACTTGGAGCTGAAAATGCCTCTCTAACATAAGGTAATGGAGTTGACTATTACAGAGTGATCAACGGTCCCATTCCCTCTGTGAACATCCATCTGGCAACATGAGAGCTATAGACATCAAACACCTGTCCTCACAACGAAGCTCTATCAGACAAACATTAGGCAGAGTATTTCAACAGTATGAAGTAGTACTGTTTGTGCATCTGGCACAAGGTTTTGGATGGTAACATTGTTATCACACGGTGATGGTCCATTCACATGTATTGGACAGCTTGGAAAAGATATTCATGAAATGTATTGGAGAGGATAAACGTATTGGTTGGATTTGATTTCTACTAAAGTCCACTATTTCCCAGATGCTTAATTTTCCAAGCATACAGTGTACAGTACAATGGTTGTGTCACACCGTTTCATCACTCTCACACTTGTAATGAATGAGGATTGGTGTACTTTAAGCATATGCAGTGTGATTTAGCTTTATAATTACCTAGGCACAATTACTGTCCCCTCGGTCTGTGAGACATAAAGGTGGAAGGTACCTGTTTCAATGTAATGATCTGAGATGCAGTCACCGTTCTATAAAAACAGTGCTTCAACTGGGTTGGGTCCACACTTACAATCAATGTTGTATGAGTTTGGTAAAGTTGTTCTCATTTGTCATATGTAGGCAACGCTAACACCCCAAATAAGTTCTGCTCGATAGATTTTCCTTCTCACAGGCTCATCTGTCATCTGTTATAGCACCATGAAGTAAAACATGAGAGTCCTTAATGAATGAATCTTCTC
The DNA here is from genome assembly GCF_045791955.1 of Oncorhynchus clarkii lewisi. Lineage (NCBI taxonomy): Eukaryota > Metazoa > Chordata > Actinopteri > Salmoniformes > Salmonidae > Oncorhynchus > Oncorhynchus clarkii. The sequence goes on from NC_092164.1 coordinate 54,192,493, forward strand.
TAGCAACATATTTTTATGTATTTACATAACCTCTTGGGGATTTTAATGCAAACAGTTCTGCTGGAATAACGATTGATCCAGCTCTCGGAAAAACATATTGATGAGGCTGGTGGAGTGATTCCATGTTTGCCCTGAGCATGAAGCTAATACCTGATCATGTCCCAATGAACTACACAAAGTTGGTTTGCTAGCTCATATAAACTCCCTACAGAATGCGTGTGAATGGGTTGAGCTAAGCAGGTAATCCTCTATAGTTTACTAGGCTGGGGCTGATTCCCTCCTTTTAAAAAGCATTTCCTGGATGTGGATTTCAAGGGTTCTCAACATTATTAAAGGTAACTTCAATACCAGATGAAAGCTCACAGGTGATCCAAACATTCCCGCTTCCCTCTTCTGAGCAGTTTTCCAATGATGACATCTGTTCTAATCACTGGATCACGTCTCAACTGACGCTCAGACGAACATCAAAGGTCCCGCCAGGTAGGCGATGGAAGGTACACTCTTAGAAAAAAAGTTTTCTAAAGCGTTCTTTGGCTGTCCCCATAGGAGAACCGTTTTGGATTCCAGAGGGTTCTACATGGACCCCAAGGGTTCTCCTATGGGGACAGCCGAAGAACCCTTTAAGTTTCTAGATAGCACCTTTTTTCTAAGAGTGTAAGAGAGGAGAGAATTGAAACAATGGATAAACACTTCCTGAATTGGGCAGAATGCAAAAAAAAAAGATAAAAGGGAAAATATCATTTGACACTTCCTCCTCCAGACCCTGATTTGCAAAGCACTCTGGGATACGTTCCTTGTCAAGAAGCCTCTCAAACACTTTGAATGGACTGATCCTTTGAGGATAAAGCACAGAAATATATTTTTATATATTTTTTTATATACTGCATGTAAGAGACAACGGGGAGACTAAGGGGAATAGTAAGAGTGTAGGGTCTCAGTGAGAACCCTGGCTGGTATGATGCATTTTTGATGATATTAATAGATTGTTGAGGCAGTGAGGAGCCTGACCTAGTTACAGGCCTGTGTGTGAATGGCTCCAGTGCAGCTGTACACTACACTGTGCTGATGACGCTAAAACGTGATGTGTAGCATTGTGTAGTACAGTATGCAAGATGTTCGCTCTTGGTAACGAATGGCTCAGTGCTGTACACTGTGCTGGCTAAATTGTAGGTACTGACAGCTGTTCGCCGGGCAAATTGAATGTCTACAATTGCCGCTGTCACGACTTCTTCCGAAGTCAGTCCCACTCCTTCTTCGGGCAGCATTCGGCGGTCGATGTCACCGGCCTTCTAGCCATCGCTGATCCACCTTTCATTTTCCATTTGTTTTGCCTTGTCTTCCCACACACCTGGTTTCAATTCCATCATTACACGTTGTGTATTTAACCCTGTGTTCCCCCCCATGTCCTTGTACGGAATTGTTTATTGTAGTGCTTGTGCACGTTATGCTGGTGTGTAACGTTTTTTTTTTTTTTACCCATTGATTTATTGTTCTATTGAGGGCTCTGTTTTCACCCTTTCCTATAGACCAGGCTTCCAGAACGTGAAGGCAGACACACTGTATGACACAGATGAGCAGCCCATGGATCCCAGCCCCATACTCCCCACCTCCTGCCAGTTGGCGCCGTTAGTGTGGGAGCTGGACGCGGACTGTGATCAGGCGTAACGTGCAGAGCCCACTCCCGTCCAGTGTCCCGCTGGGCGCCTGTACATCCCGTCTGCTGTTAGTGACCAGTTGATCTATTGGGCCCACACGTCACCCTCCTCTGGTCCTTCTGGGATCGGTCGGACAGTGCGCTGTTTGAGCGGGAGGTACTGGTGGCCTACCTTGGCTAAGGATGTGAAGGTTTATGTTTCCTTCTGCTTGGTGTGCGCCCAGTGTAAGGCTCCTAGGCACCTGCCCAGAGGGAAGCTACACCCCTTACCCGTTCCACAACGGCCTTGGTCGCACCTGTCGGTAGATTTTCCTACCAATCTTCCCCCCACACAGGGTAAAACCGCGATCCTGGTTGTTGTGGATCGGTTCTCTAAGTCCTGTCGTCTCCTCCCTCTGCCGGGTCTCCCTACAACCCTACAGACTTCGGGGGCCTTGTTTACACACGTCTTCCGGCACTACGGGGTGCCTGAGGATATAGTGTCTGATCGAGGTCCCCAGTTCACGTCTAGGGTCTGGAAGGTGTTCATGGAACGTCCGGGGGTCTCGGTCAGCCTTACTTCGGGGTTTCACCAGGATGTGGGCAGGTTTCTGCGGTGCTATTGCGAGGACCGGTCGGGGGAGTGGGCAGCGTTCGTGCCTTGGGCCGAGATGGCGCAGAACTCGCTTCACTACTCCTCCACTAACCGCTCTCTCTTCCAGTGCGTACTGGGGTAACAGCAGGTTGTGGTGCCTTGGAATCAGAGTCAGACCGAGGCTCCTGCGGTGGACGACTGGTTCAGACGCAGGGAAGAGACATGGAAAGCTGCCTGTGTTCACCTTCAGCGGGCCGTGGTGTGCCAAAAAGAGAATGCAGAGTGCAGAATGCAGAATGCAGGGTCTGGCTCTCGACCCAAAACCTGCCCCTCCGCGGTTTGTGGGGCCATGTAATGTCCTGAGGAGAGTGAAAGAGCTTTGTTATAGGATACAGCTTCTACCGTATTAACCCCTCGTTCCGTGTGTCTCTCCTCAGGCCGGTGGTGGCTGGTCCGCTCCAGGAGTCTGAGGTGTGGGGCTCCGGTCTAGGATGTGTTGAACCCTTCAATGCTGCAGGAGTTCCACCTTCTTCATCTGGATCGCCCTGCGCCTCGCCCTCCAGGTCGTCCCCGAGACCAGTGTCGGCGCGTTGCTGGAGCCACGCGTCAAGGGGGGGAGGGTACTATCACGACTTCCACCGAAGTCGGTCCCTCTCCTTGTTCGGATGGCGTTCGGTTGTCGACGTCACGGGTCTTCTATCCGTCGCCGATCCACCTTTCATTTTCCATTTGTTTTGTCTTGTCTTCCCTCACACCTGGTTTCAATTCCATCATTACATGTTGTGGATTTAACCCTGTGTTCCCCCTATGTCCTTTGTCTAGAATTGTTTATTGTAGTGCTTGTGCACATTATGCTGGTGTGTAATGGGTTTTGTTTACCCATTGATTTATTGTTCTGTTTAAGGTGGTTTTGTTTATTAAACTGCATCGTTGTAAATCAGATTTTGCTCTCCTGCGCCTGACTTCTCTGCCGCCAGTACGCACCCCCTACATCCGCCTACAAGTAACCTAAAAGTTGTATTTTCTCCATCTAACTAGTTATTCAAGAATATTTGACTAGCTAGCTTTTGTAAGTACAAAAAATTGATCAGTTGAGTAATTTATTACTAATTTAATTGATTGGTTGATTGATTAATTGATGAGTGATTAGGAAGAGTGGGTGATGTTGACATGCTCTGTAGGATGTACAAAGCCTTATGTTGTCTCCATCTCCAGGCTTCCCTCAATGTTCTGAGTTGTATGATCTGTTCATCACACCCCCTGTATGTGTTTTTGCCTGAGCGATGTGCTGTACCATCCTGTGGGATGTTGTGTTTCTGTTTACTCTGAAGCTCTGTGTGATGTCTGATCATCATTTTGTACGTGTTACTTTCTATGAGATCTGTGTGTGCATCTGTTCACTGTCTTTCAAATCGCTCTGCAGCCAATAATTTTATAAGTTCTCCCACTTTAAAAGATGAGAGAGGCCGGTAATTTTCATCATAGGTACACTACAACTATGACAGACAAAATGAGAAAAAAAATTCCAGAAAATCAAATTGTAGGATTTTTTATGAATTTATTTGCAAATTATGATGGAAAATAAGCATTTGGTCAATAACAAAAGTTTATCTCAATACTTTGTTATATACCCTTTGTTGGCAATGACAAAGGTCAAACGTTTTCTGTAAGTCTTCACAAGGTTTTCACACACTGTTGCTGGTATTTTGGCCCATTCCTCAATGCAGATCTCCTCTAGAGCAGTGATGTTTTGGGGCTGTTGCTGGGCAACACGGACTTTCAACTCCCTCCAAAGATTTTCTATGAGGTTGAGATCTGGAGACTGGCTAGGCCACTCCAGGACCTTAAAATGTTTCTTACGAAGCCACTCCTTCGTTGCCCGGGCGGTGTGTTTGGGATCATTGTCATGCTGAAAGACCCAGCCACGTTTCGTCTTCAATGCCCTTGCTGATGGAAGGAGGTTTTCACTCAAAATCTCACGATACATGGCCCCATTCATTATTTCCTTTGCACGGAACAGTCGTCCTGGTCCCTTTGCAGAAAAACAGTCCCAAACCATGATGTTTCCACCCCCATGCTTCACAGTAGGTATGGTGTTCTTTGGATGCAACTCAGCATTCTTTGTCTTCCGGACACTAAGATTTGAGTTTTTACCAAAAAGTTATATTTTGGTTTCATCTGACCATATGACATTCTCCCAATCATTTTCTGGATCATCCAAATGCTGTCTAGCAGACTTCAGACGGGCCTGGACATGTACAGGCTGAAGCAGGGGAACACGCCTGGCACTGCAGGATTTGAGTCCTTGGCAGCGTAGTGTGTTACTGATGGTACGCTTTGTTACTTTGGTCCCAGCTCTCTGCAGGTCATTCACTAGGTCCCCCCGTGTGGTTCTGGGATTTTTGCTCACCGTTCTTGTGATCATTTTGACCCCACGGGGTGAGATCTTGCGTGGAGCCCCAGATCGAGGGAGATTATCAGTGTTCTTGTATGTCTTCCATTTCCTAATAATTGCTCCCACAGTTGATTTCTTCAAACAAAGCTGCTTCCCTATTGCAGATTCAGTCTTCCCAGCCTGGTGCAGGTCTAGAATTTTGTTTCTGGTGTCCTTTGACAGCTCTTTGGTCTTGGCCATAGTGGAGTTTGGAGTGTGACTGTTTGAGTTTGTGGACAGGTGTCTTTTATACTGATAACAAGTTCAAACAGGTGCCATTAATACAGGTAACGAGTGGAGGACAGAGGAGCCTCTTAAAGAAGAAGTTACAGGTCTGTGAGAGCCATTAATCTTGCTTGTCTGTAGGTGACCAAATACTTATTTTCCACCATAATTTGCAAATAAATTCATAAAAAATCCTACAATGTGATTTTCTGGATTTTTTTTCTCATTTTGTCTGTCATAGTTGTAGTGTACCTATGATGAAAATTACAGGCCTCTCTCATCTTTTTAAGTTGGAGAACTTGCACAATTAGTGGCTCACTAAATACTTTTTTGCCCCACTGTATATACTTTTTTGATGAATGATCAGTTGTCTTAGTTGAAGGAAGAGGGAAGCAGGACAGGAGAGAAGGAGATTTGGGAGGAAATAGGTGGAGGGGAAGATGAGGAGAGGAAATAGGAGAGATGAACAGGGGTACGGGACAGATGGGGAGAGATGAACAGAGGGACAGGATAGATGGAGAGAGATGAACAGGGGGATAGATGGGGAGAGATGAACAGGGGGTTGGGATAGATGGGGAGAGATGAACAGAGGGACAGGATAGATGGGGAGAGATGAAAAGGGGGTTGGGATAAATGGGGAGAGATGAACAGGGGGTTGTGATAGATGGGGAGAGATGAACAGAGGGACAGGATAGATGGGAGAGATGAACAGAGGGACAGGATAGGTGGGGAGAGATGAACAGAGGGACAGGATAGATGGGGAGAGAGGAACAGGGGGTTGGGATAGATGGGGAGAGATGAACAGGGGATGGGATAGATGGGGAGAGATGAACAGAGGGACAGGATAGATGGGGAGAGATGAACAGGGGGTTGGGATAGATGGGGAGAGATGAACAGAGGGACAGGATAGATGGGGAGAGATGAACATAGGGACAGGATAGATGGGGAGAGATGAACAGGGGGTTGGGATAGATGGGGAGAGATGAACAGAGGGACAGGATAGATGGGGAGAGATGAACAGGGGGTTGGGATAGATGGGGAGAGATGAACAGTGGGACAGAATAGATGGGGAGAGATGAACAGAGGGACAGGATAGATGGGGAGAGATGAACAGGGGGTTGGGATAGATGGGGAGAGATGAACAGGGGGTTGGGATAGATGGGGAGAGATGAACAGTGGGACAGAATAGATGGGGAGAGATGAACAGAGGGACAGGATAGATGGGGAGAGATGAACAGGGGGTTGGGATAGACGGGGAGAGATGAACAGGGGGACAGGATAGATGGGGAGAGATGAACAAAGGGACAGGATAGATGGGGAGAGATGAACAGGGGGTTGGGATAGATGGGGAGAGATGAACAGTGGGACAGGATAGATGGGGAGAGATGAACAGAGGGACAGGATAGATGGGGAGAGATGAACAGAGGGACAGGATAGATGGGGAGAGATGAACAGGGGGTTGGGATAGATGGGGAGAGATGAACAGTGGGACCGAATAGATGGGGAGAGATGAACTGAGGGACATGATAGATGGGGAGAGATGAACAGGGGGTTGGGATAGATGGGGAGAGATGAACAGAGGGACAGAATAGATGGGGAGAGATGAACAGAGGGACAGGATAGATGGGGAGAGATGAACAGAGGGACAGGATAGATGGGGAGAGATGAACAGGGGGTTGGGATAGATGGGGAGAGATGAACAGTGGGACAGAATAGATGGGGAGAGATGAACTGAGGGACAGGATAGATGGGGAGAGATGAACAGGGGGTTGGGATAGATGGGGAGAGATGAACAGAGGGATAGGATAGATGGGGAGAGATGAACAGGGGGTTGGGATAGATGGGGAGAGATGAACAGGGGGTTGGGATAGATGGGGAGAGATGAACAGGGAGATAGAGGGGGTGAGATGAACAGGGGTTTGGGAAAGAGTGGGGGAAATTAACAGGGGGTTGGGATAGATGGGGAGAGATGAACAATGGGATAGATGGGGAGAGATGAGTAGGTGGACAGGATAGATGTGGAGAGATGAACAGGGGGTTGGGATAGATGGGGAGAGATGAACAGGGGGTTGGGATAGATGGGGAGAGATGAACAGGGAGATAGAGGGGGTGAGATGAACAGGGGTTTGGGAAAGAGTGGGGGAAATTAACAGGGGGTTGGGATAGATGGGGAGAGATGAACAATGGGATAGATGGGGAGAGATGAGTAGGTGGACAGGATAGATGTGGAGAGATGAACAGGGGGTTGGGATAGATGGGGAGAGATGAACAGGGGGTTGGTATAGATGGGGAGAGATGAACAGAGGGACAGGATAGATGGGGAGAGATGAACAGGGGGTTGGGATAGATGGGGAGAGATGAACAGAGGGACAGGATAGATGGGGAGAGATGAACAGGGGGTTGGGACAGATGGGGAGAGATGAACAGAGGGACAGGATAGATGGGGAGAGATGAACAGGGGGTTGGGATAGATAGGGAGAGATGAACAGGGGTTGGGATAGATGGGGAGAGATGAACAGAGGGACAGAATAGATGGGGAGAGATGAACAGAGGGACAGGATAGATGGGGAGAGATGAACAGAGGGACAGAATAGATGGTGAGTGATGAACATTGGGATGGATGGGGAGAGATGAACAGAGGGACAGAATAGATGGGGAGAGATGAACAGGGGGACGGGATAGATGGGGAGAGATGAACAGGGAGATAGAGGAGGTGAGATGAACAGGGAGATAGAGGAGGTGAGATGAACAGGGAGATAGAGGAGGTGAGATGAACAGGGGGTTGGATGGGGAGAGATGAACAGGGGTTTGGGATAGATGGGGAGAAATTAACAGGGGGTTGGGATAGATGGGGAGAGATGAACAGGGGGATGGGATAGATGGGGAGAGATGAACAGGGAGATAGAGGAGGTGAGATGAACAGGGGTTTGGGAAAGATGGGGAGAAATTAACAGGGGGTTGGGATAGATGGGGAGAGATGAACAATGGGATAGATGGGGAGAGATGAGTAGGTGGACAGGATAGATGTGGAGAGATGAAGAGGGGTTTGGGATAGATGGGGAGAGATGAACAGAGGGACATGATAGATGGGGAGAGATGAACAGAGGGACAGGATATATGGGGAGAGATGAACAGAGGGACAGGATAGATGGGGAGAAATGAACAGAGGGACAGGATAGATGGGGAGAGATGAACAGGGGGTTGGGGTAGATGGGGAGAGATGAACATGGGGTTAGGATAGATGGGGAGAGATGAACAGGGGGACAGACTAGATGGGGAGAGATGAACAGAGGGACAGGATAGATGGGGAGAGATGAACAGGGGGACGGGATAGATGGGGAGAGATGAATAGAGGGACAGGATAGATGGGGAGAGATGAACAGGGGTTTGGGATAGATGGGTAGAAATTAACAGGGGGTTGGGATAGATGGGGAGAGATGAACAGGGGTTTGGGATAGATGGGGAGAAATTAACAGGGGGTTGGGATTGGGGAGAGATGGGATAGATGGGGAGAGGTGAACAGGGAGAGAGGAGGTGAGATGAACAGGGAGATAGAGGGGAGATGAACAGGGAGATAGAGGAGGTGAGATGAACAGATGGGGAGAGATGAACAGGGGTTTGGGATAGATGGGGAGAAATTAACAGGGGGTTGGGATAGATGGGGAGAGATGAACAGGGGGACGGGATAGATGGGGAGAAGTGAACAGGGAGATAGAGGAGGTGAGATGAACAGGGAGATAGAGGAGGTGAGATGAACAGGGAGATAGAGGAGGTGAGATGAACAGGGGGTTGGATGGGGAGAGATGAACAGGGGTTTGGGATAGATGGGGAGAAATTAACAGGGGGTTGGGATAGATGGGGAGAGATGAACAGGGGGACGGGATGAACAGATGAGAGATGAACAGGGGACGGGATAGATGGGGAGAGATGAACAGGGGGTTGGGATAGATTTGGAGAGATGAACAGGGGGTTGGGATAGAAGGGGAGAGATGAACAGGGGGACAGGAAAGATGGGGAGAGATGAACACGGGGTTGGGATAGATGGGGAGAGATGAACAATGGGATAGATCCGGAGAGATGAACAGGGGGACGGGATAGATGGGGAGATATGAACAATGGGATAGATGGGGAGAGATGAACAGGGGGACGGGATAGATGGGGAGAGATGAACAGGGGGTTGGGATAGATAGGGAGAGATGAACAGGGGGACAGGATAGATGGGGAGAGATGAACAATGGGATAGATGGGGAGAGATGAGTAGGTGGACAGGATAGATGTGGAGAGATGAACAGGTGTTTGGGATAGATGGGGAGAGATGAACAGGGTAATAGATGGTGAGAATTGAACAGAGGGATAGGATAGATGGGGAGAGATGAACAATGGGATAGATGGGGAGAGATGAACAGGGGGGTGGATGGGGAGAGATGAACAGGTGGAAAGGATCGATGGGGAGAGATGAACAGGGAGATAGATGGGGAGAGATGATTAAGGGGATGGGGATGAACAGACTGATCCTTCCTGCTCTGCTACACACAGTAACACCCACCTGGTCAACATAATGCCAACACACACACACATGCTACGGCTCAAATGGTCGTAATGCTTTGCCAGCTCACACTGACACATAGGAAGACCATTGCCAAAGCTCACCTGGTCACAGACCACACCTGCCAAGACTCATCCGAGAGAGAGAGAGTGAGAGAGAGAGCTAGGGAGAGAGGTAGCGAGCAAAGGATGAGCTGATGTCTGTTTTAATGCATGATCCATGTTCTTTTTTTTCCTGGAAAGTGTGTTACATCTCATTCCCTCTACATCTCTGATTCCACAAACTTCCCCACTCTCCCTTTCCATCTTTCCCATCTCTACACAATCCCTTACCCTTGTCTCCATTCCAGTTCCATGTGTCATTTATTACCCTCTCCCTCCTCCTCTCTCTGGAACATGGCCAGTGATTGTGACATAAGGCTGTGGTGCTGTGGGTCCTCCTTCCATCCCCTCTTCCCCCACTCTCCCACTCACTCTCTCTTTTCCCTCCACCTATATCACTCCCTTTTTTCTCTCTCTCCATCCACCCCCTTCCTCTCTGGAACATGGCCAGTGATTGTGACATAAGGCTGTGGTGCCTCCAGGGGACAAGGGTCCTCAGTGGACCCACTTCTCTCTATATATATCTCCCTCTCTCTCTATGGGACCATAACATATTTATGTTGGTCCACACTGGGCCTCCATGCCTGACTGCCTCCTCAGTCATGTGGGACTTGGCCCTCTCTCCCTCTGCAGAACACACAGGACACACTGAACTCCCACTTAACCTGCTGCATGGATATACCTAGGAATTTGCATACACATGACACATACACACACACCTACAAACTAGTAGGGGAAACAGTATACATTGTAGAACACTGTGAACAGTCTATGGACTTTATGAGTAAGCCATCCCAAATGCTGAGGTCCTCATGGTTGACTATGGCTGCGTCTCTTGTAAATGATACATACATTGTAATATACATTTCTAGTGGGCCGGAAGTCTAGCTCCCTCTCAGCCCACACATCGCTCTGAACGTCAAAGTACCACAGAAAACAAACAACAAAAGTGGACTTTTACAAAGTAGGCTATGTTCATCATGATAGCCTGACCCAATAGTGTTCATCGTGATAGCCTGACCCAATACTGTTCAGCATGATAGCCTGACCCAATACTGTTCATCGTGATAGCCTGACCATATACTATTCATCATGATAGCCTGACCCAATACTGTTCATCATGATAGCCTGACCCAATACTGTTCAGCATGATAGCCTGACTCAATAATGTTCATTGTGATAGCCTGACCCAATAATGTTCATCATGATAGCCTGACCCGATACAGTTCATTGTGATAGCCTGACCCAATACTGTTCATCGTGATAGCCTGACCATATACTATTCATCATGATAGCCTGACCCAATACTGTTCATCATGATAGTCTAACCCAATACTGTTCATCATGATAGTCTAACCCAATACTGTTCATCATGATAGCCTGACCCAATACTGTTCATCATGATAGTCTAACCCAATACTGTTCATCATGATAGCCTGACCCAATACTGTTCATCATGATAGTCTAACCCAATACTGTTCATCATGATAGCCTGACCCAATACTGTTCATCATGACAGCCTGACCCAATACTGTTCATCATGACAGCCTGGCCCAATACTGTTCATCATGATAGTCTGACCCAATACTGTTCATCATGATAGCCTGACCCAATACTGTTCAGCATGATAGCCTGACTCAATACTGTTCATTGTGATAGCCTGACCCAATACTGTTCATCATGATAGCCTGACCCAATACTGTTCATCATGATAGTCTGACCCAATACTGTTCATCATGATAGCCTGACCCAATACTGTTCATCATGATAGCCTGACCCAATACTGTTCATCATGATAGCCTGGCCCAATACTGTTCATTGTGATAGCCTAACCCAATACTGTTCATCATGATAGCCTGACTGAATACTGTTCATCATGATAGACTGACCCAAAACTGTTCATCATGATAGCCTGACCCAATACTGTTCATCATGATAGCCTGACCCAATACTGTTCATCATGATAGCCTGACTCAACACTGTTCATCAGGCCGACCTGTAAGGTGCACTTAGTAATGACCCTGATGGCTGAGAGGGGTGTGTGTGTGTGTGTGTGTGTGTGTGTGTGTGTGTGTGTGTGTGTGTGTGTGTGTGTGTGTGTGTGTGTGTGTGTGTGTGTGTGTGTGTGTGTGCGTGTGCGTGTGTGTTCGTGTGTGAAAGCTTGCATTTGTGTGTGTGTCTAGAGCTAAGAGTACGGAGAATGCAGATTTCCCACATTACCATGCCCTGCTAAACATCTCCATCTCTAGCTGTCAGTAATCTGCTCTCCCTGCTGTTATGGTGACACACACACACACACACCATGTGTCTAACTGTGAGTAATCAGCTCAGTCTACAGTTCTGAATACACTCTTGCCTGGTCTTTAATCACCCTTGACCAGCCAACCACACCAACACAAACATTGGCCTTCTCACCAATCAGAGCAGAGACATTAGTTAAAACAACACCTGTCTGCCATTATTGATTAACCTGGCTAGACCAGTTAGTGGATTAGGCTGGTTCAGATAGGTTTGGTTTGGGGCATGGACTGGACTGCTCTGGTTTCAGTTAGACTTGGCTGTGCTGGACTGGCTTTAGCTAGTCTGGACTGATGTAGACTAGGCTATGCTAAAGTGGTGCTGGGCTGTGACTGGGTGGATCAGCACTGCCAGGGCTATGCAGGGTTGATTGTCTGGCTTTGCTACAGTGCAGCTATGGAAGTTTAAGTGTGAGCATGCATTATTTAATACATAATTATGCAGCTTGTCGCTGTGTCAGCCAGTCAATCAGAGCTTAGCTTTTCATTAGGCTCCCTGTCACTGCCGGAGGCTGAAGGCATGTAACACACATACATGTACACACACACACACACACACACGCACGCACACACACACACACACACACACACACACACACACACACACACACACACACACACACACACACACACACACACACACACACAGAAATAAACAATCCACCCATATCACACATCACTGAAACAACAAGGAAGTTCCAAAAATGAATACAGAAATGGGGAAGTTCTGACTTTTCTCTCTCTCTCCCCCTCTCCCAACTTCTCCCTCCCTCTCTCCTTCTTTCCTCTTCCTCCTCTCCATTAATGTTCCCCCTCTGAGAGTCAATTTAAATGTCAAATGCGACTGATTTAATTTTTGTGGAATTCAATTAAAGGGAAAGAGAGTGAAGGATAGAGGAATAAGAAGGGGTGGAAAGAGAGTGAAGGATAGAGGAATAAGAAGGGGTGGAAAGAGAGTGAAGGATAGAGGAATAAGAAGGGGTGGAAAGAGAGTGAAGGATAGAGGAATAAGAAGGGGTGGAAAGAGAGTGAAGGATAGAGGAATAAGAAGGGGTGGAAAGAGAGTGAAGGATAGAGGAATAAGAAGGGGTGGAAAGAGAGTGAAGGATAGAGGAATAAGAAGGGGTGGAAAGAGAGTGAAGGATAGAGGAATAAGAAGGGGTGGAAAGAGAGTGAAGGATAGAGGAATAAGAAGGGGTGGAAAGAGAGTGAAGGATAGAGGAATAAGAAGGGGTGGAAAGAGAGTGAAGGATAGAGGAATAAGAAGGGGTGGAAAGAGAGTGAAGGATAGAGGAATAAGAAGGGGTGGAAAGAGAGGAGGATGGTTTTATGGAGGTACCAGGGGAGAGAATGGGGAAGGATGGTATTAGGGATGTACCAGGGGAGAGAATGGGGAAGGATGGTATTAAGGAGGTACCAGGGGAGAGAATGGGGAAGGATGTTATTAGGGAGGCACCAGGGGAGAGAAGAGGGGAGGATGGTATTAGGGAGGTACCAGGGGAGAGAAGAGGGGATGATGGTATTAGGGAGGTACCAGGGGAGAGAAGAGGGGATGATGGTATTAGGGAGGTACCAGGGGAGAGAAGAGGGGAGGGGAGGATGGTTTTATGGAGGTACCAGGGGAGAGAATGGGGAAGGATGGTATTAAGGAGGTACCAGGGGAGAGAAGAGGGGATGATGGTATTAGGGAGGTACCAGGGGAGAGAAAAGGGGAGGGGAGGATGGTTTTATGGAGGTACCAGGGGAGAGAATGGGGAAGGATGGTATTAGGGATGTACCAGGGGAGAGAATGGGGAAGGATGTTATTAGGGAGGCACCAGGGGAGAGAAGAGGGGAGGATGGTATTAGGGAGGTACCAGGGGAGAGAATGGGGGAGGATGGTATTAAGGAGGTACCAGGGGAGAGAAGAGGGGACGGCGGTATTAGGGAGGTACCAGGGGAGAGAAGAGGGGAGGATGTTATTACCCTAGAGGGGAAGAGGAGAAGAGGGGCCAAAGAAAACATGCAATAGTCCTTAAATAACAAGCCTGGTGCTGAAGAAACTTTGATTCATTCAACTTATCTTTAATTTATTTATCAATTGATTAATTATTTATCAACAGGCTAAGACTGAGAGGGATAATGTCTTTATGTGTATCAGTCTCACATACATACACATGCATGCACCCAACCCCACAACCCCTAATCTCACTTTCTGGTGACATTGAACAAAACTATAAATGCAACATGCAACAATTTCAATGAATTTACTGAGTTACAGTTCATATAAGGACATCAGTTTATTGAAATAAATGTATTTGGCCTTAACCTATGGATTTCACTTGACTGTGCAGGGGCACAGCCATGGGTGGGCCTGGGATGGCATAGGCCCACCAACATGGGAGACAGGCCCACTGGGGAGCAGAGCTCAGCCAATCAGAAAAGATTTTCCCCACAAAAGGGCTTTATTACACTCAGTTTCATCAGCTGTCCGGGTGGCTGGTCTCAGACAATCCCGCAGCTGAAGAAGCCATATGTGGAGGTCCTGGGATGGCATGATTGCACGTGGTCTGTGGTTTTGAAGCCGATGGACGTATTGTCAAATTCTCAAAAACAACGTTGGAGAAGGCTTATGGTAGGGAAATGAACATGAAAATATCTGGCATCAGCTCTGGGGTACATTCTTGCAGTCAGCATGCCAATTGCACGCTAACTCAAAACTTGAGACATCTGTGGAATTGTGTTGTGTAAAATAATTGCAGTTTTTAGAATGGCCTTTTATTGTCCCCAGCACAAGGTGCACATGTGTAATGATCATGCCGTTTAATCAGCTCCTTGATATGCCACACCTGTCAGGTGGATGGATTATCTTGACAAAGGAGAAATGCTTGCCAACAACCAGGTAAACAAATCTCTGCACATCATTTGGGAGAAATAAGCTTTTTTTGAATATGGAACATTTCTGGAATCTTTTATTTCAGCTCATGAAACATGGGACCAACACTTTACATGTTGCATTCATATTTTGGTTCAGTGTGTGTTTCTCTCTCTCTCTCTTCTCCCTGGCAGTGGTTAAACCCTTTTTACAAGACGTGAACTCCATTACAGTGGCGATTTCTGAACAATCTGAATACCACTATGAGCAATGTGAGAGTGAGCAGCGTAATTCCACACATGCCAATGTTGGGGTATTCATCATGTAATGTTTATATTTTATCTATTGGAGATTAAGTGTAGAGAAATGAAGGTGTCAAAGGACAGTCAAAAATGTGATTTCCTGTGTTTCATATATACAGTGCCTTGCAAAAGTATTCGGCCCCCATGAACTTTGCGACCTTTTGCCACATTTCAGGCTTCAAACATAAAGATATAAAACTGTATTTTTTTTGTGAAGAATCAACAACAAGTGGGACACAATCATGAAGTGGAACGACATTTATTGGATATTTCAAACTTTTTTAACAAATCAAAAACTGAAAAATTGGGCGTGCAAAATTATTCAGCCCCCTTAAGTTAATACTTTGTAGCGCCAACTTTTGCTGCGATTACATCTGTAAGTCGCTTGGGGTATGTCTCTATCAGTTTTGCACATCGAGAGACTGACATTTTTTCCCATTCCTCCTTGCAAAACAGCTCGAGCTCAGTGAGGTTGGATGGAGAGCATTTGTGAACAGCAGTTTTCAGTTCTTTCCACAGATTCTCGATTGGATTCAGGTCTGGACTTTGACTTGGCCATTCTAACACCTGGATATGTTTATTTTTGAACCATTCCATTGTAGATTTTGCTTTATGTTTTGGATCATTGTCTTGTTGGAAGACAAATCTCCATCCCAGTCTCAGGTCTTTTGCAGACTCCATCACGTTTTCTTCCAGAATGGTCCTGTATTTGGCTCCATCCATCTACCCATCAATTTTAACCATCTTCCCTGTCCCTGCTGAAGAAAAGCAGGCCCAAACCATGATGCTGCCACCACCATGTTTGACAGTGGGGATGGTGTGTTCAGCTGTGTTGCTTTTACGCCAAACATAACGTATTGCATTGTTGCCAAAAAGTTCAATTTTGGTTTCATCTGACCAGAGCACCTTCTTCCACATGTTTGGTGTGTCTCCCAGGTGGCTTGTGGCAAACTTTAAACGACACTTTTTATGGATATCTTTAAGAAATGGCTTTCTTCTTGTCACTCTTCCATAAAGGCCAGATTTGTGCAATATACGACTGATTGTTGTCCTATGGACAGAGTCTCCCACCTCAGCTGTAGATCTTTGCAGTTCATCCAGAGTGATCATGGGCCTCTTGGCTGCATCTCTGATCAGTCTTCTCCTTGTATGAGCTGAAAGTTTAGAGGGACGGCCAGGTCTTGGTAGATTTGCAGTGGTCTGATACTCCTTCCATTTCAATATTATCGCGTGCACAGTGCTCCTTGGGATGTTTAAAGCTTGGGAAATCTTTTTGTATCCAAATCCAGCTTTAAACTTCTTCACAACAGTATCTCGGACCTGCCTGGTGTGTTCCTTGTTCTTCATGATGCTCTCTGCGCTTTTAACGGACCTCTGAGACTATCACAGTGCAGGTGCATTTATACGGAGACTTGATTACACACAGGTGGATTGTATTTATCATCATTAGTCATTTAGGTCAACATTGGATCATTCAGAGATCCTCACTGAACTTCTGGAGAGAGTTTGCTGCACTGAAAGTAAAGGGGCTGAATAATTTTGCACGCCCAATTTTTCAGTTTTTGATTTGTTAAAAAAGTTTGAAATATCCAATAAATGTCGTTCCACTTCATGATTGTGTCCCACTTGTTGTTGATTCTTCACAAAAAATATAGTTTTATATCTTTATGTTTGAAGCCTGAAATGTGGCAAAAGGTCGCAAAGTTCAAGGGGGCCAAATACTTTCGCAAGGCACTGTATTTCCACAACATGACGTTAATAATACTGTGCAATTGTGAAAATTATAATAATGCCTTTTTAGTGTAAGAGCTGATTGAAAAGACCGCCTGAAATTTCAGCCTGTTCTGGTGGGATGGAGTTTTGGCATTCAATGGTAAAATCACCAGGCGGTAAATTAGTTAATAAACCAATAAGAAAGATAATTCCAAACCTCTCTGCCAATAACAGCTACTCAGACCACTTTGCTAAGAAGCTATTTTTGTTACTTTGTGACCATTTCAATTGGAAGCAATCACAGTAAGACATTTCATTGTTACCCAGAAATGATTTGATAATGAGATCAAAAAGTCTGCATTGGACCTTTAATAAGATAGAGAACCCGGAAGCATGTCAGCTGAGTTGGAGTCAGAGGATCAGAGTTCTAGGCATAGAGAGTAGTAGATCTAAGCATAAAACTGAATCTAATTCCCTAACTCCTAACCGAATGATCATTTTGCTAAAGTCATACTAAATCCAATCCATTAAGCTGGATAAGCGGATAACGGAATAAGTGAATGAACTTTATAACCACATCAGGATTCCTCCACACGTTACTGTTCTCCCAACAAATGATTTCATGTTCACACTTAATGAAGCCCCCTGATTGGAGCTAACGCTGTTATTTCACCCTATTAGAGTCTCTATTCAGAAGCATGCAAGGGTCTGCTCATCTCTCTCTCTCTCTCTCACTCTACCTCTGTCCTTGTCCTCCCATCTGTCAGTCTTCCTCTGTCGGTCTCACTAGCATTTACTCCACCTCACACAGACTACTGTAAGGAGTTTGACCGTGACCTGACCTGGAGAAACTCTGGATCTCACTGTTTCTCCTTCTGTCTGTTTGGGGATTGTAATAGCTTGACAGATATAGATGACTTCTAACTCTGTGTCTACTCTCTGCCCACTGGCTCACTGTGTAAATATGGTGATGTGTTTCTGAAGTAGAGTATATTTATCTAGTAAAAATATATCTCAAAATAAGTAACGCTGCCATATAGTGTTGCATAAACCCTGCCAGTGTTCTTTGGGTCATGAGAAAAATAATTCAACCTTGCAAAGAAGAGAGGCATGAATTGGCTGCCTCTCTCTCTCTCTCTCTCGCTCTCTCTCGCTCTCTCTGGAATGCTAGCAAAAGCCTAGCAAACAAAGTATGGCTGAAGGGGAAAGAGCAAGATGGAGGGGGTGGTTTGAGTGAAAGAGAGAAGGAGAGAAATAAAGAGAGATAGGGAGAGGGACACATTTGACAGCCCTGGTAAAAAAAAAAAACATTAATAAGTGAGAAATGTGTCAAAGGAGGGGTCAGAGAGAGTTTTTTATTAGGATCCTCATTAGTTACTGTTAAAGCAGCAGCTACGCTCCATGGTGTCCACACATAACATAAAACATGACAAAATACATAACATTAATAGACAAGTACATCACAGGGACTAAACTTCAAAATATAAAATAAGAATACATGGTTTTATACATGTAAGCCTTCATAATCATGTGATTCATAGATGCTACTGAATGCAAGGGCAACAGATGAAAATGAAAATGCAATAACAAGGAGGTGCGTTGCAAATAGGCTTACACCTTTCCCTATCTCAATAGGCCGACACCGTTCCCTATCTCAATAGGCTGACACCGTTCCCTATCTCAATAGGCTGACACCGTTCCCTATCTCAATAGGCTGACACCGTTCCCTATCTCAGTAGGCTGACACCTTTCCCTATCTCAGTAGGCTGACACCGTTCCCTATCTCAGTAGGCTGACACCGTTCCCTATCTCAGTAGGCTGACACCGTTCCCTATCTCAGTAGGCTGACACCGTTCCCTATCTCAGTAGGCTGACACCATTCCCTATCTCAGTAGGCTGACACCGTTCCCTATCTCAGTAGGCTGACACCGTTCCCTATCTCAGTAGGCTGACACCGTTCCCTATCTCAGTAGGCTGACACCTTTCCCTATCTCAGTAGGCTGACACCTTTCCCTATCTCAGTAGGCTGACACCTTTCCCCATCTCAGTAGGCTGACACCTTTCCCCATCTCAGTAGGCTGACACCTTTCCCCATCTCAGTAGGCTGACACCATTCCCCATCTCAGTAGGCTGACACCATTCCCCATCTCAATAGGCTGACACCTTTCCCCATCTCAATAGGCTGACACCTTTCCCTATCTCAATAGGCTGACACCTTTCCCTATCTCAATAGGCTGACACCTTTCCCTATCTCAATAGGCTGACACCTTTCCCTATCTCAGTAGGCTGACACCTTTCCCCATCTCAGTAGGCTGACACCTTTCCCTATCTCAGTAGGCTGACACCTTTCCCCATCTCAGTAGGCTGACACCTTTCCCTATCTCAATAGGCTGACACCTTTCCCTATCTCAATAGGCTGACACCTTTCCCTATCTCAGTAGGCTGACACATTTCCCTGCCTCAGTAGGCTGACACTTTTCCCTCTCTCAATAAGCTGACACCTTTCGCTAAATTCCCCTCACATGAAAAAAAGCAGGTATACTTTTGTACCTTGATAGGGTTTCCTGGGGTAAAGTATAGACTTTTTACAGTTACAACCGGTAATGGGTTTCTGTAAAAGTTGCTGCAGTGCCCCTGGTGTGTGTGTGTGTGTGTGTGTGTGTGTGTGTGTGTGTGTGTGTGTGTGTGTGTGTGCATTTGCCCCTCCGTTCCCCCAGTGTGCCTGCAGCATACACATGCCTTCCTGCCTTAACGTGTCTAAATCTCCATGTGTTTGTTTAGCTTTTCACTGAGGTGTCTCATAGGGTCAGGGGTTTGGCCATGCAAGTCCCTAGGATCACCTTGGCCTGGATGAAATCATATCGTAGCCTCGTCTAAGTACCATAGAACCAAAGATCCAACTGAGTGGGAGTACTATAGAAAATGATGAAACCCAGTAAAACTAGAAATGCTAAAGCCTCCTTCTATGTGGATATTCTTACAAAATCCACAGAAATACACACATTTTGTCTTCTCTCCCTTGGTACCTCAACCTATTCAGCAAATGACCGTGTCATTCAAGAGCTAGCAAATATAGCCAATGATTGTATCAGCATTTCTTATCTATTAGCTCATCTGTTACCTTAAATAATAATTTCAGCCACCATTCCATCAATACTAAGTAGGCATGGAACCATTGCGGAACAAGGAGACCAACAACCCAAATAAGATATTTAACATTCGAAAGATTAAACCAACTGATATACTGCCTCTCCTCTGTGAAATAACTACCAACTAAGGAGATTGACTGCAACCCACATTTATAAAGCAGATCTATTCAACATATCTTTAACGACTGGTGAATCACCTTTTGTATGGAAATGTGCCCAAGTGACCCCTCTTCATAAAGCTGAACACTCCTTAGACCCAAATAACAATCAATATTTAGTATATCAGTAATCAATGGCAAAACTCTTTAAGAAATTAATGCATTCCCAAATGTATAGAAATTCTTCATCTGACCAAGGCAAACTTTATTGATTCAGCAAAAGCACTTGATTTATACAAAACAAAAATACAAACTCAACATGTAAAGGGTTGGTCCTGTGTTTCAAGAGCTGAAATAAAAGTTCCCAGAAATCTTCCATGCGCACAAAAAGCTTATTTCTCTCAAACGGCGTGCACAAATTTCTTTACATTGAGCCTTTCTCTTTTGCCAAGATAATCCATCCAGCTGACAGGTGTGGCATATCAAGTAGCTAATTAAACAGCATGATCATTACACAGGTGCAACTTGTGCTAGGGACAATAAAAGGCCAATCTAAAATGTGCCATTTTGTCACACACCACAATGCCACAGATGTCTAAAGTTTGGAGGAAGCGTGCAATTGACATGCTGACTGCAGGAATGTCAACCAGAGCTGTTGCCAGATAATTGATTGTTCATTTCTCTACCCTAAGCTGCCTCCAATGTCGTTTTAGAGAATTTGTCAGTATGTCCAACCGCAGACCTTGTGTAAAAAATGTTATGCTGTTAATGTACGTTTTATTATTAGTATTATTGTTATTATTACTACTAGTATTAGTAGTATTATTTCATTGTTATTATTATAAGACAGTAGTTGCCATGTTATTCTTGTTACTAAGTATTTGGGTCACATTGAAAACTAGATGGTGCATCTCAAGAGTTCATATTGCAAAATGTTACATAAATACATATCAGCTGCCACTCAATTTACAGCATGCTGAGGTAATGATGTTGACTCAAATATCCTCTGTATGTACACTTGCTACACATTACTTCTGGCTACACATACACACACACAGACACGGACACACACTTGCTACAAACTAGTCTGGCTACACACACACACACACACACACACACACACACACACACACACACACACACACACACACACACACACACACACACACACACACAAACTTGCTCAAAACTAGTCTGGCTACACACACACAAACACACACACACACACACAAAAATACACACACTGGTGTAGGGTATGTGTTTGTGGATGTTCATTGTCAAGAGCATAATAATACTAAAGTAACAGGAATTGCATTTGATTATAAACATAGTTGATCCTTTACTGAACGACCTTCCTAATTGGAGAGTGACATGTAAGTGCATTAATTTAAAAGGCCAATTGCAGGGTGTCCAATTAAAAACAAATATTTTGACCAATGTGTAAAATATTGTGTGAATTGTGTACTTTAATTAAGAAAAACAATTGTCCTAACTTACTGTCTCTATCACAATCCGCTCAAAAGTTATTGGAGTGTTTCCCTTGTAGGATGGCCAAGATTAGGGTGACTAAATCAACGGATGCCAGAGAAAAAAGTGGTAACAAATCAAAAATAGCATTGCACAAAGGACAATACCCAAGGACTAGTCAGCCCTTCCCCCTCTGAGAGGCTGAAATGTATCTCTGTTACAGTATGCAAAGGACTGATTACTATGAAAGAATAATACTGTAGTATCCATGACTGGTATCTATCCGAAGATAACTCTGATGCTATCTACAGTTGAAGTCGGAAGTTTACATACACTTAGGTTGGAATCATTAAAACTCGTTTTTCAACCACTCCACAAATTTCTTGTTAACAAACTAGGACATCTACTTCGTGCACGAAACATGTACATTTTCCAACAATTGTTTACAGACAATGTTTTCACTTATAACTCACTGTATCACAATTCCAGTGGGTCAGAAGTTTACATACACTAAGTTGACTGTGCCTTTAAACAGCTTGGAAAATTCCAGAAAACGATGTCATGGTTTTAGAAGCTTCTGATAGGCTAATTGACATCATTTGAGTCAATTGGAAGTGTACCTCTGGATGTATTTCAAGGCCTACCTTCAAACTCAGTGCCTCTTTGCTTGAAATCATGGGAAAATCAAAAGAAATCTGTCAAAACCTCAGAAAATAAATTGTAGACCTCCACAAGGCTGATTCTGTCACGCCCTGTGTAACGTTCTGGGTGTTGTGGGTGGGAAGTCAGGTGCAGGATGCAGAGAGTTCAGGGTAGTGCTAATTAAATGCACAAAACGGCGAACATAAGCCAACCCCACGAAAACACAGGGCGTAAAACAAAACAAACGCCCCAAACACGGGGACTTAAACTGCCCAGCAAAACCCATGTAATGGGAAACACTTAACCCACAGATGTGCACACAAGTTACACAAAAACAATCCCGCACAAAGAGCAGGCGGGCCGGCTGGCTAATAAAGCCCAACTAATCAGCAAATACACAACAGGTGGAACCAATAAACAGACAAGGGGGGGAGGAAAGAATCGGTGGCAGCTAGTAGGCCGGTGTCGATGACCGCCGAGCGCCACCCGAACGGGAAGGCGAGCCACCTTCTGTAGGAGTCGTGACACCCTGACCTTAGAGAGCCTTTTTTATTCTCTATTTGGTTAGGTCAGGTTGTGACTTGGGTGCGAAAATCTATGTGTTCTATTTCTTTGTAGGCTGGGTATGGTTCCCAATCAGAGGCCGCTGTCAATTGTTGTCTCTGATTGGGGATCATACATAGGCAGCCTGTTTTCCCCTTGAGTTTGTGGGATCTTGATTTTGTTAGTTGCTGTTTAGCCTGCAGAACGTTTGTTTATCTTTTGTTGTTTTTGTTGGTGTTCATCAAAATAAAGAAAGATGTACGCTTACGACGCTGCGCCTATGTCTCATTCCAACAACGGACGTAACAGGTTCATCCTTGGGAGCAATTTCCAAACGCCTGAAGGTACCACAATCATCTGTACAAACAATAGTAGTTTATAGTATAAACACCATGGGACCATGCAGCCATCATAGCGCTCAGGAAGGAGACGCACTCTGTCTCCTAGAGATGACGTACTTTGGTGCGAAAAGTGCAAATCAATCCCAGAACAGCAAAGGACCTTGTGAAGATGCTGGAGGAAATGGGTAAAAAAGTATCTACAGTGCCTTGCGAAAGTATTCGGCCCCCTTGAACTTTGCGACATTTTGCCACATTTCAGGCTTAAAACATAAAGATATAAAACTGTATTTTTTTTTGTGAAGAATCAACAACAAGTGGGACACAATCATGAAGTGGAACGACATTTAATGGATATTTCAAACTTTTTTAACAAATCAAAAACTGAAAAATTGGGCGTGCAAAATTATTCAGCCCCTTTACTTTCAGTGCAGCAAACTCTCTCCAGAAGTTCAGTGAGGATCTCTGAATGATCCAATGTTGACCTAAATGACTAATGATGATAAATACAATCCACCTGTGTGTAATCAAGTCTCCGTATAAATGCACCTGCACTGTGATAGTCTCAGAGGTCCGTTAAAAGCGCAGAGAGCATCATGAAGAACAAGGAACACACCAGGCAGGTCCGAGATACTGTTGTGAAGAAGTTTAAAGCCGGATTTGGATACAAAACGATTTCCCAAGCTTTAAACATCCCAAGGAGCACTGTGCAAGCGATAATATTGAAATGGAAGGAGTATCAGACCACTGCAAATCTACCAAGACCTGGCCGTCCCTCTAAACTTTCAGCTCATACAAGGAGAAGACTGATCAGAGATGCAGCCAAGAGGCCCATGATCACTCTGGATGAACTGCAGAGATCTACAACTGAGGTGGGAGACTCTGTCCATAGGACAACAATCAGTCGTATATTGCACAAATCTGGCCTTTATGGAAGAGTGGCAAGAAGAAAGCCATTTCTTAAAGATATCCATAAAAAGTGTTGTTTAAAGTTTGCCACAAGCCACCTGGGAGACACACCAAACATGTGGAAGAAGGTGCTCTGGTCAGATGAAACCAAAATTGAACTTTTTGGCAACAATGCAAAACGTTATGTTTGGCGTAAAAGCAACACAGCTGAACACACCATCCCCACTGTCAAACATGGTGGTGGCAGCATCATGGTTTGGGCCTGCTTTTCTTCAGCAGGGACAGGGAAGATGGTTAAAATTGATGGGAAGATGGATGGAGCCAAATACAGGACCATTCTGGAAGAAAACCTGATGGAGTCTGCAAAAGACCTGAGACTGGGACGGAGATTTGTCTTCCAACAAGACAATGATCCAAAACATAAAGCAAAATCTACAATGGAATGGTTCAAAAATAAACATATCCAGGTGTTAGAATGGCCAAGTCAAAGTCCAGACCTGAATCCAATCGAGAATCTGTGGAAAGAACTGAAAACTGCTGTTCACAAATGCTCTCCATGCAACCTCACTGAGCTCGAGCTGTTTTGCAAGGAGGAATGGGAAAAAATTTCAGTCTCTCGATGTGCAAAACTGATAGAGACATACCCCAAGCGACTTACAGCTGTAATCGCAGCAAAATGTGGCGCTACAAAGTATTAACTTAAGGGGGCTGAATAATTTTGCACGCCCAATTTTTCAGTTTTTGATTTGTTAAAAAAGTTTGAAATATCCAATAAATGTCGTTCCACTTCATGATTGTGTCCTACTTGTTGTTGATTCTTCACAAAAAAATACAGTTTTATATCTTTATGTTTGAAGCCTGAAATGTGGCAAAAGGTCGCAAAGTTCAAGGGGGCCGAATACTTCCGCAAGGCACTGTATATCCACAGTAAAACGAGTCCTATATCAACATAACCTGAAAGGTCACTCAGCAAGGAAGAAGCCACTGCTCCAGAACCACCATAATAAAGCCAGACTATGGTTTGCAACTGCACATGGGGACAACGATTGTACTTTTTGGAGAAATGTCCAAAAATGATGTTTGGCCATAATTACCATTGTTATGTTTGGAGGACAAAAGGTGGAGGCTTGCAAGCCGAAGAACACCATCCCAACGATGAAGCACGGGGGTGGCAGCATAATGTTGTGGGGGTGCTTTGCTGCAAGAGGGACTGGTGCACTTCACAAAATAGATGGCATCATGAAGAGGGGAAATTATGTGAAGCAACATCTCAAGACATCAGTCAAGAAGTTAAGTCTGGGTCGCAAATGGGTCTTCCAAATTAACAATGTGTTACGATGAGCGAAGGGGGGGAACCCAAGAGTGGACTCAGAAGAGGAAGCCGGGATGAATGTACAAAAATGTTTATTGAACACAGATAAATTGGGGAGTGCAGAACCGGGGTAGCTCAGATGAGTTGCAACAACAAGGAGTGTAGAGTGAGGTTGGAGTTGGCTGAGTAGAACTGGGGAACAGGTCCTGAGAGGAATCCAAGGTAATGGTTGTGAGTGATATCCAGAGCAAGGCGGTTGGTGGTGAGATGTGGAACAGGAGACAGGAGCCAGAGACAGAGCGGTAACTGCAAGGAGAGGACAAAAATGGTGTACGGCAGGTAACGAGCACAGCAGAGCAACAGGATCTTGAGAATAGATAAAAAGCTAGAATGATAACTGACTGAGCAGAGATTACGATCTGGCAGAGTGGAAGTGGCAGGAATGGGTATAAGGTCTTGATTTATGGATTAGTTGCAGCTGGTAGGGATCTGCTCTGACTCCAGCACACCTGTCTCCAACCACACAATTAAACTGACAGGGAGAGGGAGAGAGAGAGTACATGGAAAGAACTGTAGGTCAAGGAGACACCGGACTACCACCAGAGGACGTAGCAGGAACAGATGTGACACAATGACCCCAAGCATACTTCCAAAGTTGTGGCAAAATGGCTTAAGGACAACAAAGTCAAGGTATTGGAGTGGCCATCTCAAAGCCCTGACCTCAATCTCACAGAAAATGTGTGGGCAAAACTTAAAAGTGTGTGCGAGCAAGGAGGCCTACAAACCTGACTCAGTTACACCAGCTCTGTCAGGTGGAATGGGCCAAATTCATCCAATGTATTGTGGGAACCTTGTGTAAGACAACCCAAAACATTTGACCCAAGTTAAACAATTTAAAGGCAATGCTACCAAAAACGAATTGAGTGTATGTAAACTTCTGACCCACTGGGAATGTGATGAAAGAAATAAAAGCTGAAATATATCATTTTCTCTACTATTATTCTGAAATTTCACATTCTTAAAATAAAGTGGTCATCCTAACTGACCTAAAACAGGGAATTTTTACTCTGATTAAATGTTAGGAATTGTGAAAAACTGAGTTTAAATGTATTTGGCTAAGGTGTATGTTACCTTCCGACTGTATATATTCAGTTGACCGGGGCAGCTCTAGCAGGGCAGACATTTTACGAACTGACTTGTTGGAAAGGTGGCTTCCTATGATGGTTCCACGTTGAAAGTCACTGAGCTCTTCAGTAAGGCCATTCTACTTCCAATGTAGACTAATCCACTAATTTGAAGGCGTGTCCACATACTTTTGTATATATAGTGTGTGTTTTACGCAGACGCAGCATACTGTAGCACTGATTAAGGGAAATCCTCCACTCCTCTTCTCTCTTACTCCTCTCTCTGTTTTCCACAAGAAGAAATTAACAATGAATTATGAATCGCTAACGGTTTAATGCTTATTGAAAGTTTTGACAGATTTATTAAATCAATGGGAGAGGGAGCCTTCACTACCCAACATGCTCAGTATCTCTATGTCTGTGCCTGTGCCTGTGTCTCTGTGTCTGTGTCTGCCTGGCCCTGCAGGTATGTGTGGATGCTAAATATCAGTGTGTTTAAATAGAGAGAGGGAGAAGGCAGCTTCATTAGCTGAGCTATTTAACAAACAGAGAGAGGGAGGGAGGGAGGGAGAGAGTTAGAGAGGAATAGAGGATATAAGGGAGAGGTGGATGGAGAGAGAGAAATAGAGAGAGAAAAGAAAGAAAGAAAGATAGACAAAGTGAGTCAGCTAACTAACTGCAGGATAAGAAATGTCCTCTTGAATCTCATTCATTAGCAGCCTCTAAATTTTGTTGATCTAATGATTCCAGGTTGATGATGTCAGAGGGGAGATGGAGTGGCAGACACAAACCACCATTTAATCTCTGATGTTACTCATTAAAGATGGAATGGGTATTAGGGGAAACAGTGCCACTGTCAGTCCCAGCAGCTTTGTTATTGTTTTGTTTTGTGGATGTAACCGAGGTGAGGTGCGTTGTGCACTGTGGTAAAATAAATTGCAGTATATAGTGATCTTCTAACGTGCAGTGATATCAGAGGGAAAAAAATGTATTTGTTGTTTTGAGTAACTTCTTTGTTGTTGTAATATCCCAAACAGACGTGGCAGTTTCACCACCAAGGATGCTAGCTTTAAAACTTCTTAGGGCTGAGATCCCGCTAACGGGATCGATATGACAACAGCCAGTGAAAGTGCAGGGCGCCAAATTCAAAACAACAGAAATTGCAGAATTAAAATTCCTCAAACATAGAAGTATTTCACACCATTTTAAATATACACTTCTTGTTAATCCCACCACAGTGTCTGATTTCAAATAGGCTTTAAGGCAAAAGCACCACAAACGATTATGTTAGGTCAGAGCCAAGTCACAGAAAAACAGCCATTTTTCCAGCCAAATAGAAGAGTCACAAAAATCAGAAATAGAGGTAGAATTAATCACTAACCTTTGATGATCTTCATCAGAATACACTCATAGGACTTAATTTTACACAATACATGTATGTTTTGTTCGATAAAGTTAATATTTATATAAAAAAATCTCAGTATACATTGACGGGTTAACATAAATCTTCAATAATGTTCCAACTGGAGAATTTGTCTGTAGAAAAGCAATGGAACGTGAGCTAACTCTCACATGAACGAGCGTCATGAGCTTGTGGCACTCTGCCAAACCATTGACTCAAAGAGCCCTTATGAGCCCCTCCTTTAAGGTAGAAGCCTCAAACAAGTTTCTAAAGACTGTTGACATCTAGTGGAAGCCTTAAGAATTGCAACATGACCAATATCCCACTGTATCTTCAATAGGGAATGAGTTGAAAAACGACCAACCTCAGATTTCCCACTTCCTGGTTGGATATTTTTCTCAGGTTTTTGCCTGCCATATGAGTTCTGTTATACTCACAGACATCATTCAAACAGTTTAAGAAACTGTTTTTCTATCCAAATATACTAATAATATGCATATTTTAGCAACTGGGACTGAGTAGCAGGCAGTCTACTCTGGGCACCTTATTGGTCCAAGCTACTCAATACTGCCCCCAGCCATAAGAAGTTTTTAAAAGCCCTTACATGCATGCGTAAAGACAGACACACAGACACACACACAGACAGACATACATGCACACACACACACACACACACACACACACACAGACAGACACACATGATCCTGACACAGACATTTGTTCAGATAAGACTGATTCAGTCAGTCACCTGTCTTTGTATTCATCCAACAACAATACATGTCATCTTGGGGAGTGTCTCTAATAGAATACCTCTACCTACCTCTCCAGTAATTGAAAAGTCTCTGGTTTGAACTGGCAAGGTGGAAATATCTGCCATTCTGCCCTTGAGCAAGGCAGTTAAGCCCCAACAACAACTGCTCTCCGGGCGCCGGTGATGTGCACGTAGATTAAGGCAGCCCACCGCACCTCTGGTTCAGAGGGGTTGGGTTTTAAATGCGGGAGACACAGTTCGGTTGAATACATTCAGTTGTGCAAAAGACTAGGTATCTCCTTTCCCTTCCCCTTTCCTCTCACCTCAGTCTGCCACTGAAGCTGCGCCCTAAAATAATATACATTTTTTAAATGTAACCTTTATTTAACTAGGCAAGTCAGTTAAGAAAAATGTGTATAAATGGCACCTTATTCACTACACAGGGTCAAAACTAGTGCACTATATAGGGAATAGGGTGCTATTTGGATAACAATATTATATCCTTTGATCCCCTCTGATACCAGGTCGGATATCAGGTCTGATACCAGGTCTGATACCTGGTCTGATACCTGGTCTGATACACGGTCTATTACCAGGTCTGTCTGTTAAAACTCTTTAGGGATCTAGTCTGTCTCTCTGCTCATCTCCCCTCCCACAGTCCTAGTAGATCCCCAAGGTGTGTGTGTGTGTGTGTGTGTGTGTGTGTGTGTGTGTGTGTGTGTGTGTGTGTGTGTGTGTGTGACTGCGTGCGTGCGTCCGTGCGTGCGCCTCTAAATGTCTTGAGATAGCCCTCCCTTTGTTGTTGCGCACTGAGCGACGTGCAGAATTAAAAATGTCACCGTGGGGTACCATCAGTGTGATAAGGAAGGAGCGAGAGCCAGGCTCATTAAACATCCTGGTTGGCTGAGGCCCCTGTCGCTATTGGTAACACCTTCCATTATTGTGACGGAACCACAGAAGCCTAGCTCATCACAACCTGTAGGTGGTTGGTTTGTTTTATCTTCTCAAATGTAGATTAAAAGCTAGCTACCGCCGGGCTACAAACAATGCACTTGTTATTTCCACAGAGAATAGAATATAAACAAACAGAGGTCTAGGAGACGGGTATATGAGCATCAGGACAGGTAAGGTGTGATTCATGTTTCCAGCTTGTCTTGGTATTTTATTCCCTTCTAAATGGAACTGCTATTCCCCTCTCTCTCTCACGCACACACACACAAACACTGCCTCTCCCTCGCTCACACACACACATGCACACACACACACACACACACACACAAACACTGCCTCTCCCTCGCTCACACACACACATGCACACACACACACACACAGTGCCATACAGAGTCCCTTGCTGGTTAAGCGATGCCTATATGTCTGCTGTGTGCTTATCAGTTATCCTTGGAGGTATAAGCAGAGGAAGTGTGACTGGGGATTTTCAGGCTTGCTCTATTCTATTCATCTGCAGACCCAGCATTGTGTCTTAAATCCCAATCCAAACCAGCTGGATGTATTTACCCCCTGTCCAATGTGATTGTTCTGTGCATATGAGATGCCATTTTGAAAGAGGTAGGATTGTGAGTCTTTAGGGGCCATTGCAGGGACCGAGGGCCAGACCTGTCTGTGATGTCTCAGACAGAGAAAGTAGCAGAATATGGGAAGATGACACACACACACACACATACTCACACACACATACTCAAGCACACGCATGCACACATGCACGTACGTGCACACACACACACACACACACACACACACACACACACACACACACACACACACACACACACACACACACACACACACACACAGTCATGCACAGTCATACACACACACACACACACAGTCATACACACACACACTTCACCAGGTGTTTACAATCGATCTAGTGAAACATACTGTTTTTAATGGACCTCACTACTCCACCCATGAGTCAGAGACGAGAGCTCAACAATCTAGGACAGCTTCTAGCTCCCAAACCCTCCATGGCTGACATTTAGACAGCTTCAGAAAAAGTCTGCTATATAGTGTAAATATATATATATATATATATATATATATATATATATATATATATATATCATTATATTTTTTGCTCAGAAAACGTATATAACTACTGGCAGTTTGGGAACCCTGGCATCGGCTACCGCACGTAAATTCGTTAGTGGGTCAGCTCAACCTTGTGAATACATTTTTAGAGAGAATTGCGTCTGGCCTGGGGGCATATACATTCAAACAAGTAACAGGTAAACATGATTTTAGGCCGTCATCAGGCCGTCATCCCCTCCCTCTTCTACCCCCATCTCCACGGTTAAATTTTAAAATAAGGCTGTAATGTAACAAAATGTGGGAAAAGTCAAGGGGTCTGAATAATTTCTGAATGCACTGTATCTCACAACAAGTCGGGCATTTTGTAGTTATTTATTTATTTATTTATTTTTCTGATGAGAAAGCGTTTATAATTTGCACTGTGTGGTGTGTACACACTATGGCTACCATATCACACCCAGATTTTATTGGCTCATTCTACCACCATGGTGTAGATGCAACTCTTCCCCAACAAGTCGCTGATGTAAGTCAGAATATGTTCTCAGTCAATTGACTTTGTGAAATAAGTGCAACACAAAAGTAAAAATATATTTGAGTTGAAACGACTTCAGAGGCCTCCTTTGATGGCTATACACAGTAGTGTTCTGTCTCATTCCTCTTTCAATTATTGCTGCAACTGATACATGTGGTGAGGTTTATCCTGTAGCCTCTTTCTCTCTCTCTCTCTCTCTCTCTCTCAACCCCTTGTCCTCTCTTTCTCTAAACTTGTGTACAACTAAAATGTATCTGACTATATTTCCGCTTCTCCCTCCCTCATCTGTTTATCATCCTCTTTCTCTTTCTTTCCTCTCTTTAAAAAAAAATCCAACACATCTATTCCATCTGTTTCTGTCTCCTCCATCCTTCAGGGAAAGTAATAAAACCAGTGGTTTTGCTGTTGGTTCTGCCTGGGGTCGGATGTCGTGGCAACCTGTTTAGTTTAAAATCAAATTAAATCAAGTTTTATTGGTCACATACACATATTTAGCAGATGTTATTGAAGGTGAAGCAAAACATTTGTGTTCCTAGCTCCAACAGTGCAGTAATATCTAACAGTTCACAACAATACACACAAATCTAAAAATAAAATAATGGAATTAAGAAATATCTAAATATTAGGACGAACAATGACGGGGTGGCATTGACTAAAATTCAGTAGAATAGAAGTATATAAACTCAGCATATAAACTCTGTATATTAACTCAGTATATAAACTCAGCAACAACAAAAAACGTCCTCGCACTGTCAACTGTGTTCATTTTCAGCAAACTTAACATGTGTAAATATTTGTATGATCATAACAAGATTCAACAGCTGAGACATACCCTGAGCAAGTTCCACAGACATGTGACTAACATTAATGGAATAACGTGTCCCTGAACAAGGGGGGGGGGGGGGGGCAAAATCAAAAGTAACAGTCAGTATCTGGTGTAGCCACCAGCTGTGTAAAGTACTACAGTGCATCTCCTCTTTGTGGACTGCACCAGATTTGCCAGTTCTTGCTGTGAGATATTACCCCACTCTTCCACCAAGGCACCTGCACGTTTCTGGACATTTCTGGGGGGAATGGCCCTAGCCCTGACCCGCCCATCCAACAGGTGCCAGACATGCTCAATGGGATTGAGATCCAGGCTCTTCGCTGGTGTCACGTTCTGACCTTTATTTCCTTTGTTTTGTATTTATTTAGTATGGTCAGGGCACGAGTTGGGTGGGCAGTCTATGTTTGTTTTTCTATGTTTTGGGGCGTTTCTATGTTTCGGCCTAGTATGGTTCTCAATCAGAGGCAGGTGTCATTAGTTGTCTCTGATTGAGAATCATACTTAGGTAGCCTGGGTTGCACTGTTTGTTTGTGGGTGATTGTCTATGTTGATGGCTTGTTTCAGCGCAGCTCGCATTAGCTTCACGGTTGTTATTTTGTTTACTGTTTTTGTATAGTGTTTCAGTGTTCAGTTCTTTCTTTAATTAAACATTCAACATGAACACACATCACGCCGCATTTTGGTCCTCCGATCTTCAGATGAAGAGGAGGACGACCGTGACAGCTGGCCATGGCAGATCACTGACATTGCTGTCTTGCAGGAAATCATGCACAGAACGAGCACTTTGGCTGGTGGCATTGTAATGCTGGAGGGTCATGTCAAGATGACCCTTCAGGAAGGGTACCACATGAGGGAGGAGGATGTCTTCCCTGTAACACACAGCGTTGAGATTGCCTGCAATGACAACAAGCTCAGTCCGATGATGCTGTGACACACCGCCCCAGACCATGATGAACCCTCCGCCTCCAAATTGATCCCGCTCCAGAATACAGGCCTCGGTGTAACACTCATTCCTTCGACAATCACCCCTGGTGAGACAAAACTGCGACTCTTCAGTGAAGAGCACTTTTTGCCAGTCCAGCGACGATGGGTTTGCACCCATAGGTGACGTTGTTGCCAGTGATGTCTGGTGAGGACCTGCCTTACAACAGGCCTACAAGCCCTCAGTCCAGTCTCTCTCAGGCTATTGCTGACAGTCTGGGGGATTGTGCGTTCCTGGTTTAACTCTGGCAGTTGTTGTTGCCATCCTGTACCTGTCCGGCAGGTGTGATGTTCGGATGTACCGATCCTGTGCGGGTGTTGTTACACGTGGTCTGCCACTGTGAGGATGATCAGCTGTCCGTGCTGTCTCCCTGTAGCGCTGTCTTAGGCGTCTCGTCTCACAGTACGGACATAATTCATTGCCCTGGCAACATCATGTCTCCTTGCAGCATGCATAAGGCATGTCCCGCAGATGAACAGGGACCCTGGGCATCTTTCTTTTGGTGTTTTTCAGAGTCAGTAGAAAGGCCTCTTTAGTGTCCTGAGTTTTCATAACTGTGACCTTAATTACCTACGGTCTGTAAGCTGTTAGTGTCTTAACGACCATTCCATAGCCGCATGTTCATTAATTGTTTATGGTTCATTGAACAAGCATGGGAACCAGTGGTTAAACCCTTTACAATGAAGATATGTGAAGTTATTTGGATTTTTACTAATTATCTTTGAAAGACATCGTCCTGAAAACCATACTAAAACAAATAATAAAATAACAGAACTATGGTCAGAACGTGACACATTCAAGGGTTTTTCTTCATATTTGCTATTTCCTACATTGTAGAATTGTAGAATAATAGTGAAGACATCAAAACTATGAAATAACACACATGTAGAAACCCAAAAAAGTGCACTTCACAAAATACATGACACCATGAGGAAGGAAAATGATGTGGATATATTGAAGAAACATCTCAAGACATCAGTCAGGAAATTAAAGCTTGGTCGCAAATGGGTCTTCGAAATGGACATTGACCCCAAGCATACTTCCAAAGTTGTAGCAAAATGGCTTAAGAACAACAAAGTCAAGGTATTTGAGTGGCCTTCACAAAGCCCTGACCTCAATCCCATAGAAAATTTGGAGGAGGCCTACAAACCTGACTCAGTTACACTAGCTCTGTCAGGTGGAATGGGCCAAATTCACCTAACTTATTGTGGGAAGCTTGTGGAAGTCTACCTGAAATGTTTGACCCAAGTGATACAATTTAAAGCCAATGCTAACAAAAACTAATTGAGTGTATGTAAACTTCTGACCCACTGGGAATGTGATTAAATAAATAATAGCTGAAATAAATCATTATCTCTACTATTATTCTGACATTTCACATTCATAAAATAAAGTGGTGATCCTAACAGTCCTAAGACAACACATTTTTACTAGGATTAAATGTCAGGAATTGTGAAAAACTGAGTTTAAATGTATTTGACCAAGGTATATGTAAACTTCCAACTTCAACTAAATATATATATATATTTCCTTTACTTTCCTACTTTCTACTAGACATAGGACAAACACTTAAAAACCATGTTTCTTATGATTTATATTTTGACTGTCTTTTATGCCATTTATGAGTGTGTCGTTCAATTAGTTTTTCTGGTATACAGCAGTAAAGGCCAAATTCAAAATGTTATCAAAACATATTTTTTTTATATATTTTTTGATACCTAAACGAGTCCTATATTTTTTATTTAAACAGCAAAATTATAAATAGTATGACAATCTTAAAACAATTCCAACTTTGAACAACGTTTTAGCCTTTGTCAGCAAGACAGATGTCTCAACTCACTAGATGACTCACTTTTCACCCCCGAAAAATCGAATTGACTTCTTCCTATTTTTTTCACCCAGTTTTTTCTCCCACAAGGCCCTTCCACTTCTCAGCAACCAATCAGAATATTCCAACGCCAGTGGCACTGATTTTCATGTCAGGTGAAAGGTCACCTAGCTGAGGTCTGGGGGCATATTGGATCAAAAACCACCGATGACCCTATAGCCGAGGGGTCCAGCGAGAGCCAATCAGGTCGCGTCCTCATTTGCAGCTCATTTGCATATCTAAATGGTGGTTTGACTTTTAACGAAGGGGGGGTCAGAGGGATAATGGAGATATTCACTCTGCTATTTAATCAGTCCTGTGTCCTGGGGGCCTCTGTTACAGCAGAGAGCTGTGACAGACTTATTGAAAGTGCTTATGTGGGAGCGCTTCATTTTACGAGAGTCAGCACTGTTGAATCCCAGGCTACTCAGACTAGTGCCAGATCCTAGGACACCACTCCTGTAGATGCAAGAACAGGCCAAGTTGCCGCCTCAGACACACATTAAGCATGTACACAGGCATCCATGCCTAGCGCACGCACACACGCACACTTCCCAGTCAGAATACTTCAGTCTCCACAGTCTGTGAAACAACAATCACTCAGTAATAGAATTCCCGGGGGGGGGGGGGGTTGGCTGCCATTTTACGAGGTCCTAACCAACTGTGCTATCTTTTTTCATGTTGTTTGTAACTTGTTTTTTTACTTATATTGTACATAATGTTGCTAATACCTTCTCTTATGACCGAAAATAACTTCTGGACATAGATTACAGAGATTACTCCCCTCGAACTGGACGAAGACTTTTTCTTTAACGAGTCCGACGCGAAGGATATACAGCTTTCCTCGGGAATGGGCCCAAATCCCTGTCATTTGTGTGAAGAAAAGACAGAGAAAAAGGGGGCGGAGTTCAGGCTGCCTTCTGAGAATTGGTACGCAAATGAATAAACCTTCACTACCATCTGTTCTATTGGCCAACGTGCAATCAATGGAAAACAAAATGGATGGTATATGATCAAGAATATCCTACCAACTGGACATTACAAACTGTAACATTTTAGGTTTCACCGAGTCATGGCTGAACAATGACACGGATAATATAGAGCTGACGGGATTTTCCAAGCATCGGCAGGACAGAGAAGCTACTTCTGGTAAGACGAGGGGCGAGGGTGTGTGTCTATTTGCCAATAACAGTCTATTGCGTTAGAGTACCTTATGATAAGCTGTAGACCACACTATCTGCAAAGATAGTTCTCAACTATGTTATTCATAGCCGTCTATTTACCACCACAAACCGATCCTGGCACTAAGACCTCCCTCAATGAGCTGTATAAGGCCAAAAGCAAACAGGAAAATGGTCATCCAGAAGGAGCACTCCTTCTTGCCGGGGACTTTAATGCCGGCAAACTTACATCCATTTTACCTAATTTCTACTAGCATATCTGATGTGCAACCAGAGGGAAATAAAACACTAGACCACCTTTTCTCCACACACAGAGACGCAAAGCTCTCCCTCCTCCTCCATTTGGCAAATCTGGCCATAACTCTTACAAGCAAAAACTAAAGCAGGAAGTACTAGTGACTCGCTCAATACAGAAGTGGTCAGATGATATGGATGTTACGCTTTGGGAATGTTTTGCTAGCACAGGCTGGAATATGTTACGGGATTCATCCCATGGCATTGAGAAGTACACCACCTCAGTCATCGACGACGTCGTCCCCACAGTGACCATACGTATATAATCCAACCAGGAGCCATGGATTACAGGCAACATCCGCATCGAGCTAAAGGCTAAAGCTGCCGCTTTCAAGGAGCGGGACACTAATCCGGACGCTTATAAGAAATCCCGCTACGCCCTCAGACGAACCATCAAACAGGCAAAGGATCAATACAGGATTAAGATTGAATCCTACTACACCGGCTCTGACGCTCGTCGAATGTGGCAGGGCTTGAAAACTATTACGGACTACAAAGGGAAACCCAGCAGTTAGCTGCCCAGTGACGTGAGCCTACCAGACGAGTTAAATACCTTTAACGCTCACTTCGAGGCAAGCAACACTAAAGCATGCATGAGAGCACCAGCTGTTCCAGACGACTGTGTGAAGATGCTCTCAGTAGCCAATGTGAGCAAGACCTCTAAACAGGTCAACATTCACAAAGCCGCGGGGCCAGACGGATTACCAGGATGTGTACTCAAAGCATGCGCAGACCAACTGGCAAATGTCTTCACTGACATTTTCAACCTCTCCCTGACTGAATCTGTAATATTTACATGTTTCAAGCAGACCACCATAGTCCCTGTGCCCAAGGAAGTGAAGGTAACCTGCCTAAATGATTACCGCCCCGTACACTCATGTCAGTAGCCATGAAATGCTTTGATAGGCTGGTCATGGTTCACATCAACAGCATCATCCCGGATACCCTAGACCAACTCCAATTCGCATACCACCCCAACAGACCCACAGATGACGCAATCTTAATCACACTCCACACTGCTCTTTCCCACCTGGACAAAAGGATCACCCACTGTATGTGAGAATGCTGTTAATTGACTACAGCTCAGCGTCTGACTGGTTGGGGTTCTTTCTTCCTGTGATTGGTAAAGTGGAATCAAATTCCATTTGAAGGAACATTAAATTATTTTATTAATTAATTGTGTACATCTTTCATTCATCATTCATCCATTTATGCATCATGGAGAAGACATTTACTGACATGGAACCTGAATTACTGCCATTGAATTTGAATCACATTTCAATCGAGTACAGGCTTAACTGAATGAACAACAAAAACAGAATGCAAAATGACATTTTATTAAATAGTTTGGAGAATGGCATCGTCTCCAAGGTAAGATCCTTGAAGCCAGATGATGTGATGGTAGATATGCAGGGCTGCTGGCATCGATCCCCCCCCCCCCCCCCCCCCCCACACACACACACACACACACATTTGGGGAAAGGAAATCCAATGATGGGCATTAAGGTTATTATAGCTGTTGGTGGTGGGGAGGTAGATGGTTGTCGAAAATTGATGCTGAAAAAAAACAAGTGAGAAAATGAAGGAAAGTTGAAATACAGATACATGGTTTTCTCCTCCTGTTTTAACTTCCCATCTCTGCTTTCCATTCCTCTCCTTTCCTTACCTCACCTTTATTTAACTCTCCTCTCTTTTCATTTCCTTTCCTCTCCTTTCCTGTCTCTTCTTTTCCTCTCCTTTCCTTTCCTTCCCTTTCCTTTCTTCTCATCTCCTCTCATTTCATTTCCTCTCCTTTCCTCTCCTCTCTTTTCCTCTCCTCTCCTCTCTTCCCTAGGCAGCAGACTTTGGTATGAGTTCCACGTATCGCCACATGTTTAATGGGTACACTGCACCGCGTGATTCAGGAGCAAGGACTGAGGAGGGAGTTTTATAGTAGGAGCCAGGGAGCGAGAGATGGGGAGAGAGTGAGGGAGATAAATAAAGAGAAAGAAAGAGATATATATATTTTTATCCGAATACAAAATGAACTCAGCAAAGAAACGTACCTTTTTCAGGACCCTGTCTTTCAAAGATAATTTGTATAATAATTTCACAGATCTTCATTGTAAATGATTTAAACACTGTTTCCCACAATTAATGAACATGCAAATTAAGACACTAACAGATTACAGACGGTAGACAATTAAGGTCACAGTTATGAAAACTTAGGACACTAAAGAGGCCGTTCTACTGACTCTGAAAAACACCAAAAGTAAGATGCCCAGGGTTCCTGCTCATCTGCGTAACTGCGTTAGGCATGGTGCAAGGAGGCATGATGACTGCAGATATAGCCAAGGCAATAAATTACAATGAGATGCCTAAGACAGCGCTACAGGGAGACAGGACGGACAGATGATCGTCCTCTCAGTGGCAGACCATGTGTAACAACACCTGCACAGAATCGGTACATCTGAACATCATACCAGCGGGACAGGTACAGGATGGCAACAACAGCTGCCCGAGTTACACCAGGAACGCACAATCCCCCAGAGTATCTGCAATAGGCTGAGAGAGACAGGACTGAGGGCTTGTAGGCCTGTTGTAAGGCAGGTCCTCACCAGACATCACCGGCAACAACTTTGCTTATGGGCACAAACCAACCATCGCTGGACCAGGCAGGACTGGCAAAAAGTGCTCTTCACTGAAGAGTCGCAGTTTTGTCTAACCAGGGGTGATGGTCAGACTTGCATTTATAATCAAAGGAATGAGTGTTACACCGAGGCCTGTACTCTAGTGCGGTTCCGATTTGGAGGTGGAGGGTCCGTCATGGTCTATGGCGGAATGTCACAGCATCATCGGACTGAGCTTGTTGTCATTGCAGGCAATCTCAACGCTGTGCATTACAGGGAAGACATCCTCCTCCCTCATGTGGTACCCTTCCTGCAGGCTCATCCTGACATGACCCTCCGGCATAACAATGCCACTAGTCATAGTGCTAGCGCTCGTTCTGTGCGTGATTTCCTGCAAGACAGGAATGTCAGCATTCTGCCATGGCCAGCGAAAAGCCCGGATCTCAATCCCACTGAGAACGTCTGGGGCCTGTTGGATCAGAGGGTGAAGGTTAGGGCCATTCCCCCCAGAAATGTCCGGGAACTTGCAGGTGCCTTGGTGGAAGAGTGGGGTAACATCTCACAGCAAGAACTGGCAAATCTGGTGCAGTCCATGAGGAAGAGATGCACTGCAATATTTAATGTAGCTGGTGGCCACACCAGATACTGACTGTTACTTTGATTTTGACCCCTCCTTTGTTCAGGTACACATTATTCCATTTATGTTAGTCACATGTCTGTGGAACTCGTTCAGTTTATGTCTCAGTTGTTGAATCTTGTTATGTTCATACAAATATTTACACTTGTTAAGTTTGCTGAAAATAAATGACAGTGAGAGGACGTTTCTTTTTTTGCTGAGTTTAGAGTCGAACCACCAGCATTCTCTCTCTCTCTCTCTCTCTCTCTCTCTCTCTCTCATTCTGGTTCAAGCTATAGAAGACATTCAATGACTTATTATATTCTAACTGGTTTGATTGTATCTGTCATTGTTTCCCCTGTGATGTTTTTCAACAGTGGGGTGTATTTATTCCTTGTGACAAAAATGATGACAGTGCATACGCAATAATGTCCAGAAGGTTTCAATTAGTTATGGTGAATTTGAATTCAACTGGTCACAAACATAAAAAGTGGTCAACCGTAATAAACAGTCTGTTCTCAACTGATATGCATCATTCTGTGACACATTTGCAAAAATGTAGGCATCACAGAGCTTCACAGACTGATGCTTATCAATGATACCATGTTGGAACATTAGAATAGTGAAGTTGGACTCGAGAGAGGCTGTAGCTGTAAGCAGCAAGTTTACTTATACCTACATAAAATATATTTATACTAAAAGCCAGTGATTATTTTCTGACAGAAGCAAGAGTGAAAGAGCAAAAGAGGTGGCAAAGTTGTCAGAAGTGGCAATCATGGACATACAGTCCTATAATTAGTGACTTAGGTGTCCATATTTGTCACCTGGTTAGCTGGTAACAGCTGCTGTCAGTGCTCAGTACATCCTCAATGGTCAGCCTTTGTTTATGTGCAAGTGAGTTACGTTTCATAGCATCACTCAGCAGTCCACAACGTTTCATAATGAGATATTTTCTCACACCCACGCAACTCTTCACTTTGATCCAGTGGATGAAGTGGTACTCTTTGAAAAGACAATATCACATCCAGGATGTTGACCTCTATCATTATAGCTAGTCTATGTGTCATATAGTCTAATGTCTGTAGGTGTGTACACACCCACATACACACAAGCAAATTAAATGCACACATAAATACATATTACACACACAAGTATGCACACACACACACAGGCATACACACCCACACACAAACAAACACACACACTTGACACAAAAGGCAAGGGGAATGGGATTATAACAGTGGGGAGTTGGGTCGGTTAAGGTTTCATTCCATCAGGCATGTTTTATTGCTTGGCGTCTCAGGTGGGTCAGCTCTGCTGTAACTCACTCAATGATTACTTCTTCCCACCATGAACACACACACTAACACACCACTGGAAGCTGGTGACTTGAAACATTTAGGAGGATGTGAGACCCACGGTATAGGTGCGGACCGCAAGTATTTCAAAGAGTTGTCAAAGACTAATTATTTTAACCTGAAGCATTTAATAAAGAGGTTTATACTACAATATTATGGGGAATGGGAATGAGAGGGCTACTTACACAATGTTGGGTAGATATCACAGCAGTGATTGAATGAGGGTTTGAGGAATGAGTTGAGGTGTTCAGAGGCTTGACTTCAGTGCAGGACAGGTATTGAGGTGTTCAGAGGCTTGACTTCAGTGCAGGACAGGTATTGAGGTGTTCAGAGGCTTGATTTCAGTGCAAGACAGGGGTTGAGGTGTTCAGAGGCTTGATTTCAGTGCAGGACAGGGGTTGAGGTGTTCAGAGGCTTGATTTCAGTGCAGGACAGGGGTTGAGGTGTTCAGAGGCTTGACCTCAGTGCAGGACAGGGGTTGAGGTGTTCAGAGGCTTGACTTCAGTGCAGGACAGGAGTTGAGGTGTTCAGAGGCTTGATTTCAGTGCAGGACAGGGGCTGAGGTGTTCAGAGGCTTGATTTCAGTGCAGGACAGGGGTTGAGGTGTTCATAGGCTTCAGTGTAGGACAGGCAAATCGTGGATGGATGGTGTTGAGAAGAGCTCAACTCTTCCACCAAGGGCAGGACAGGAACAATAACACAATACACTACACAGTTAGACAAAATATATAAGAATTAGCTAGTCCAAGCAAGGAGTAAAATCATTGATGTGTAACAATGTGATTGTGTTTGTGTATGCGATTGACTCTACATACAGTAATGAGAAAAATTTGACAGGTCTACTCACAGTGCTTAGAGGGGAAACATTCAATGTGCCAGTGGATGAGCGGGCACTATGGTATTGGAGTGGAGTGGTCATCACCTCTTAATCAGGGAACAGGAGGGGACTTAGCAGTAAGTGCAAATAGCAGATACATTCCATTACTTCAGCGCCATTATAGACTTGGGCAACTAGTTTCTCCAGGAAGTTAAACTCAGACATCTCAGTGTTCATAAAGTCAAACACAGACTGCGCATCTCGCCCACTTGACACATCAAAGTAGCCCAAGAAACGTTCCTGAATAAATCCCTGATCATTCAC
The DNA here is from genome assembly GCF_045791955.1 of Oncorhynchus clarkii lewisi. Lineage (NCBI taxonomy): Eukaryota > Metazoa > Chordata > Actinopteri > Salmoniformes > Salmonidae > Oncorhynchus > Oncorhynchus clarkii. Next base: position 54,234,383 of record NC_092164.1, read on the forward strand.
ATACCTGACGATAACTGACAACTGCGAGCAGACTGGTGGCACCATAGGTCCCAGAGTGTGTGTGTGTGTGTGTGTGTGTGTGTGTGTGGGGGGGGGCACAGAGTTTTTCCTGATCTGGTAACCTAACCAAGAAAACTCTGGACCCTATAGGGTTTGACAGTGATTAATCAGTTTTATAAACGTTTTTATATGGGCTATGAGGGGGCCAGTTTTCTAATCAGGTCACATGTTATAAAAACATCCTGGTAAAAACACCTGGCCCTGGGGAGGATGAAAACCCTGTCAAACTTCAGCAACCTTATACTTGTTCATATTAATTGTATTTAGACTAGACTAACAGGGGGGTTTCCTCTACCCAGACCAAGAGACAACAACTGATAAACAGTAGAACTCACAGGGCAAAGCTTGATTTATGCAAGTTTGATTCATGCAGGCCAATGCAATTGTAGGCCTAATAAAACAATCACTTTAATCAATGTCATCACTTGTGTTGATTGATTAATTTCAGTTAAAAAATGTGGATTGAAAAGGTATATGCAGCCTATGAAGCCAAAGTTTCAATATAAACACAATTTGACCACATTCACATTTTCTCCTGACAAACAAATGGACTGCTGTAAACATTTTCGGCTGCTGCAACATTTATGTTTTTGCTTGGGTCTGTCCGTAGTGATTACGTCAAATCAAATCAAATTGTATTGGTCACATACACATGGTTAGCAGATGTTATTGTGAGTGTAGCGAAATGCTTTTGCTTCTAGTTCCGATGGTGCAGTAATATCTAACAAGAATTCTAACAATTCCACAACAACTACATAATACACACAAATCTACAAATCTAAGTAAAGGGATGGAATAAGAATATATACATATACAGTTGAAGTCGGAAGTTTACATACACTTAGGTTGGAGTTATTAAAACTAGTTTTTCAACCACTCCACACATTTCTTGTTAACAAACTACAGTTTTGGCAAGTCGGTTAGGACATCCACATTGTGCATGACACAAGTCATTTTTTCAACAATTATTTACAGACAGATAATTTCACTTATAATTCATTGTATCACAATTCCAGTGGGTCACTAACTTGACTGTGCCTTTAAACAGCTTGGAAAATTCCAGAAAATTATGCCCTGGCTTTAGAAGCTTTTTGAGTCAATTGGAGTTGTACCTGTGGATGAGATACACCTCAGCCAAATACATTTAAACTCAGTTTAAAAATTCCTGATATTTAATCCTAGTAAAAATTCACTGTCTAAGGTCAGTTAGGATCACCACTTTATTTTAAGAACGTGAAATGTCAGAATAATACTAGAAAGAATGATTTATTCAGCTTTTATTTCCTTCAGCACATTCCTGGTGAGTCAAAGTTTACATACACTCAATTAGTATTTGGTAGCATTGCCTTTAAATTGTTTAACTTGGGTCAAATATTTCAGATAGACTTGCACAAGCTTCCCACAATAAGTTGGGTGAATTTTGGCCCATTCCTCCTGACAGAGCTGGTGTAACTGAGTCAGGTTTGTAGGCCTCCTTGCTCGCACATGCTTTTTCAGTTCTGTCCACAAATTTTCTATAAGATTGAGGTCATGGCTTTGTGATGGAAACTCCAATACCTTGACTTTGCTGTCCTTAAGCCATTTTGCCACAACTTTGGAAGTATGCTTGGGGTCATTGTTCATTTGGAAGACCCATTTGCGACCAAGCTTTAACTTCTTGACTGATGTCTTGAGATGTTTCTTCAATTTATCCACATAATTTACCTACTATCATGATGACATCTATTTTGTGTAGTGCACCAGTCCCTCCTGCAGTAAAGCACCCCCACAACATGACGTCGCCACCTGGTGCTTCACGGTTGTGATGGTGTTCTTCAGCTTGCAAGAATCCCATTTTTTCCTCCAAACATAATGATGGTCATTATGGCCAAACAGTTCTATTTTTGTTTCATCAGACCAGAGGACATTTCTCCAAAAAGTACAATCTTTGTCCCCATGTGCAGTTGCAAACCATAGTCTGGCTTTTTTTATGGCGGTTCTTCCTTGCTGAGCGGCCTTTCAGGTTACTTTTGGACCTGTTTCCTCCAGGATCTTCACAAGGTCCTTTGCTGTTGTTCTGGGAATGATTTGCACTTTTCGCACCAAAGTACATTCATCTCGTAGGAGACAGAATGCATCTCCGTCCTGAGTGGTATGATGGCTGCGTGGTCCCATGGTGTTTATACTTGCATACTATTGTTTGTACAGATGAACGTGGTAACTTCAGGCGTTTGGAACTTGCTCCCGAGGATGATCCAGACTTGTATAGGTGTACACATCAGTCTTGGCTGATTTCTTTTGATTTTCCTATGATGTCAAGCAAAGAGCCACTGAGTTTGAAGGAAGGCCTTCAAATAAATCCACAGGTAGAACTCCACTTGACTCAAATTATGTCAATAGCCTATCAGAAGCTTCTATTGCCATGACAACATTTTCTGGAATTTTCCAAGCTGTTTAAAGGCACAGTCAACCTAGTGTATGTAAACTTCTGATCCACTGGAATTGTGGTACAGTGAATTATAAGTGAAATAATCTGTCTGTAAACAATTATTGGAAAAATGACTTGTGTCGGTAGTAGATGTCCTAACCGACTTGCCAAACCTATAGTTTGTCAACAAGAAATTTGTGGAGGGGTTGAAAAATGAGATTCAATGACTCCAAATGTATATCTCCTCTGTCTCCTGTAGTTTGAAGAAACTCATTTGAATTTAATAATATCCTAAAAATGCCCATCTATCACTCTTCACTCTCAATCTCTATCCAATATGTCACCAACTCACCAGGATCTGAACACATAATGCTTAGTGGCACACCACACTAGGTTTGTTTTCTGATCCTAATCCTTTGGTAAGATAGATAACATGTCAGTTCACATTTTAAAAGCTTTGATTGGTTAGAGGATGTGCTCCGGAAGTGGACATAATTACCATGTAGGTCTATGAAAGGTCTCCTAGGTTTTAAATTGAAGTTAATGTAGTCAGAGGAGGAATGGGCATAACTGTCCTCCAGCTACACCATGGTGCTAGCCTAGAGTGTGTAATTGTGTCACGGGCGTCGTAAGAAGTGGACCAAGGTGCAGCGTCGTGAGCGTACATATTCCTCGTTATTAGAAATGTCGCCAACAAAAATAATAAACAATACAAAACAACCGTGAAGCTTAACAGGGCTATGAATGCCTCTAACAAAGTTAACTACCCACACTGAAAGGAGGAAAAAAGGGCTACCTAAGTATGATCCCCAATCAGAGACAACGATAGACAGCTGTCCCTGATTGAGAACCACACCCGGCCAAAACATAGAAATAAAGAAGGGCGTGACAAGTTGAAACTACTGTAGACCTTCATTGCAAAACAGTGTGATTTAATCAGGTATTTGGTGACGTGAATATATTTAGAATAGTTTTTCATTTTTTTTATTCTGAAATTCACAGAGTAGGAAGGCCCTCCCCCTCCCCCTCTGAGGAGCCTCCACTGACACACACACACACACACACACACACACACACACACACACACACACACACACACACACACACACACACACACACACACACACACACACACACACAAACCCAAACCCAAATTTGAAAGTTATATTTTCATGCTAGTCCCCTGACACTATAACACACATTATTTGGCTGACCTGTGATCGAGGGAGGATTTCGCTGGCCTATGATCAAGGGACAATACTATTTTATGTTAGAAATGTGTTTCTGGACAATTGGTTGTTGGCGTACGAGGAACCTCTGGTCAAAAAGGACTTTTGTAACAACAACAACAACATCGTAAACCAGTTATCCATGTTAAAACAGTGTTTTTCTCGTTTGATGCTGTCTGTTTGTACACCTGCCACTTCTTTCACAAGCAACCTGGAGCCATTTAGTGAGACACAAAGGGGCACACACACACATATACACACACAAACAGTTGTTGTAGGAAGTAGTTATTAACAAAGTGCAATTAATCATGGTCTGGTAATGGCCACTGTGGCAACTGATTATTGTGTGTGTGTGCGTGTGCACTTGCGTTTGCGTGTGCGTGTGAATATGCGTGTCTTTGGATGGATGGTCATTAGTAGCCTACCAAACTTGCTAACTGTCTGGTACTCAGCACTCTATTGTCCCTCAAATCAGTCTGACATCAATGCAAACGTTTTCGAAAATCAAGTTAAACACTTCATGATAGCCCATGAGTCCATGTTGCGCAACATTGCAATAGGCTATGCAATTGCGCGAGAAAACAGAGTGATGGCCTCTACAAAAAATAGAAGGATCAGCTTACTATAGGCTAGGCCTACTATATTTATTTCTCAACTTTCCTAATATTAAGCACATTGCTTATATTTACGACAGGAGTATAGCCTACCTGGGTGGCAGGAAAATAAACCACAGGGAAAGCGTCCTCCATTTGCTATTTAAGTGCATAGATGACATGTTTTTCCATCTGACCCTGTTTCGATACAGGTGCATGATAATGGTCCATTTTAAATCAAAACAAATTTCACACATATTATTTAGTATATGTGTCAGGTTCTCCCTATGAGAGGTGGGTGTGGAGTCAGGCGCAGGAGAGAGCGAATTGCAAGAAGGGCGTTTATTTACAAGTCCATCAAGAACAGGCACAGGACCACAACAGTAGCCACTAAACAACAGGAACGCAGTCCAGAAAAAACACCTGTTGAACAGAACAAACCAAAGATAATTTTCCCCATAGAAATGCAGCTTTATAATAAAAGCATTTAATGCCTAATTGCATTTGTGTTTTCTGCTAATGGAACATTTGCTCTTATAGTCTACTACCATGTGCGCATTGCTGCACTTATAATGTGAATAAATAGCCTCATGCTTTATTAACATTTTAAGCTAAACATTCTGATCTGCTGCGTCAGCCACATTCCGTAAAACTATTTTTTGATGCTAGTGGTTGTATTGATTTGGGATCTATCTCATCCCACAACTGTCTATGTTTGGAGAGAAAAAAAATCTCACACAGAATACAATAGGATGACCTTTGTACTATGGGGATAATAGATTGACATGGGCTAGTGCTTTTGCTGTTCGTTAGGCAAAATATTGTGTGCTGACGAAAAGTAAATGTGGACAGTTCTTCCAATATCTTCAATATGCACCTCGGAATTGGATAAGGACAGGTGCAGTTGTGTCCCCGATGTGTGTCTTCACTTGTAGCCTGTGAGAAAGACCCGATCACGTGATGGAGCGCGCAGCACTGAGGGAGAAGCGCACAATGGCCACTGGCCACAAAAGGCATGGATTGTTTTAGGGTGCATTATGGCCACACAAGTGGAATTCTTGATATCAAGTGCTTGTCAAAGTGTGAATGACTGACTGATGTAGTGTGTACAGCCTGCACAAAAAAAACAAAGCAGAGCTCATGCCTTTCCAACAACTTTTCAAATCATCATTAGAGTCATGCAGCCTTACGTATTAAAAATCTAAACATACAGACCAATGTTTGTACAACAACTAAAGTTACATTAATAACTCTAAAGTAAGCATATGGGAATACCTATTTATAACCGCTTCGTACAGATTAGCCGCATGCGTGCACTCCCTGAAATTGTTTGGAAAAAATATTGTTTCTTGTCACTCCCTGATCAGTTTCACCTGTCCTTGTGCTTGTCTCCACCCCCTCCAGGTGTCTCCCATCTTCCCCATTATCCCCTGGGTACTTATACCTGTGTTCTCTGTATGTCTGTTGCCAATTTGTCTTGTTTGTCAAGTCAACCTGCGTTTTGTTTTGCAGATCCTGCTTTTCTCCAGTCTCTCTTTTCCCACACTTCTGGTTTTGACCTTTGCCTGTCCTGACTCTGAGCCCGCCTGCCTGACCACTCTGCCTGCCCCTGACCCTGAGCCTGCCTGCCGTCTGGTGCCTTTGCCCCACTACTCTGGATTATCAATTCCTGCCTGCCTTGACCTGTCGTTTACCTGCCCCTGTTCTTGTAATAAACATTGTTACTTCAACACATTCTTCACTTGGGTCTTTGTTCAATTGTATTCTTCATACTATAAAATAATGCCACAGAATTTTAAGCAAATCTTGTCTGTTAAATGAACTAGTGTAGCCAGATCAGGACCTAACATAAGAACAACTCAGAGTACGCTATTCTGTTCTTCTGAAAAAGACGACATTTTCTTCATACCATGCTTCTTTAGACCTGTCTAAAATAAATCACTGTTTTTAAAGTGAAGGTGTAGGTAATATTACAAGGATTTATTATACTTTTTCAAATGTAGGTGTTCCAAAGGTCTACATCAGTGGCTTGTGTAGAAGCCAGGAGATGCTAAATGTCTTTATGTTAATTAACGGACAATTACCATGAGGGACTGTTATTTGCTTGACAATCGAAAGCTAACAAAATATTGTGACCACCACAGCCATGTACATACCCACTACAAACGGACAAAATTATGAAAACAGTGCTGGCAGCGGAATCCACAACAGCAGAGAGTTCCTACTACAATGCAACTCAAACACGAATGCGATGGATTTCCCAATGGCCCGTCTAATCCTCGATTGTAATGCAAATGTTGAAAACGTGGGGGATTCAGACAAAGGCTTTAAAAATGAATGAACAAACTTCCCAAATCTGTACTTCCAACACGAATACCGGGAGGCCTGTTTGCTGTCGTTTATTGAGACTTATTATTATTGAGAGTCCCGGACAGAGTGGACCGTGATCTGACCAGTGGGACCAGTGGTGTAAATGGATCCTGGTAAGAGAGAGACTGTACCCCCGACATTGAACTGCTTTCTGTGTCACTGCGACCCTACTACCTGCCCCGTGAGTTCCCTCAATTGTTTGTTACCGTTGTGTACATTCAACCTAAAGCTAATATAGCAAAAGCATCAGAGATGATTTATAATCTGTCACAGAAACTTGAATCCATCTCCCCTTACAATGTTGTCTACCCTCGGCCAACCTACTGTCAGCTCCTGGAGAGGGAGAAACCTACTGTCAAAACTGTCCAGATCTGTAACGATAATAGTATCACTCGTCTCCAAGGGTGTTTTGACTGTACTATGTGGGAGGTATTTGAGGACAGCAGCTTGATGAATGAACTCAGAGATGTTGTTTCTGAACATGTAAACTACTGTGTTGAGTCAGTACTGCCTACTAAAACCTGTAAAATCTTCCCTAACAATAAGCCTTTATTTATTTATTTTATTTATCCGTTATTTTACCAGGTAAGTTGACTGAGAACAGTTTCTCATTTGCAGCAACGACCTGGGGAATAGTTACAGGGGAGAGGAGGGGGATGAATGAGCCAATTGTAAACTGGGGATTATTAGGTGACACCGGGGTTAACACCCCTACTCTTACGATAAGTGCCATGGGTTATTTAATGACCTCAGAGAGTCAGGACATCCGTTAACGTCTCATCTGAAAGACGGCACCCAACACAGGGCAGTGTCCCCAATCACTGCCCTGGGCATTGGGATATTTTTTTAGACCAGAGGAAAGAGTGCCTCCTACTGGCCCTCCAACACCACTTAAGCCTTGGGTATCAAAAAATCTAAAATCACTACTTAAAAACTTCTTGTGACTAGCAATCCCGGATCCGGGAGCGTAATCATAGCCTCAAACGAATTAGCATAACGCAGCGGACATAAATACCCCTAGAAAATGTACCTATTCATGAAAATCACAAATGAAATATATTGAGACATATATTGAGACAAGCTTAGCCTTTTGTTAATCACACTGTCATCTCAGATTTTCAGAATATGCGTTACAGCCAACGCTAGACAAGCATTTGTGTAAGTTTATCATGGCATAATGCTATGCTAGGCTCTGCTGGCAGCAGGCAACATTTTCACGAAAATAAGAAAAGCAATCAAATTAAATAATTTACCTTTGAAAAACTTTGGATGTTTTCACTCAGGAGACTCCCAGTTAGATGGCAAATGTTCCTTTTTTCCAAAAATATTATTTTTGTAGGCGAAATAGGTCGCGTTTGTTCATCATGCTTGGCTGAGAAATCGACCAGAAAATGCTATCACTACAACGCTAAACTTTTTTCCAAATTAGCTCCATAATATCGACAGAAACATGGCAAACGTTGTTTAGAATCAATCCTTAAGGTGTTTTTAACATATATATTCTATAATATATCCGTCGAGGCAATTGGTTTCTCATAAGAAGCGATTGGAAAAATGGCTACCTCAGTATTTTACGCAAGATTTTCTGCGGGAGACATCAGGTGACCACTTGCTAAATGTGGTCCCTTACGGCTATTCTTCAACAGAAATGCGTAAAAAGACGTCACAATGCTGTAGACACCTTGGGGAATACGTAGAAAATGTAAGCTCATTTGTAGCTCATTCACAGCCATATAAGGAGTCATTGGCATGAGGTGGTTTCAAAAATGCGGCACTTCCTGATTGGATTTTTATCTGGGTTTCGCCTGCAACATCAGTTTTGTTGCACTCACAGACAATATCTTTGCAGTTTTGGAAACATCAGAGTGTCTTCTATCCAAAGCTGTCAATTATATGCATAGTTGAGCATCTTTTCGTGACAAAATATCTTGTTTAAAACGGAAACGTTTTTCATCCAAAAATGTAAATATCGCCCCCTAGTCGTAAAAGGTTAATAAGAAGAAGGCAGTTTATGCTGAGGGTAATAGACAGGCTTTAAGAGATGTACAACCTGAGATCAAAAGACAGATACCGGTGGACAAGGAGGCACACAAGCAAAGGGTGGAGAGGACCCTCTCCTCAGGAAACGCAACGGTGGCCTGGCAAGGGATTAAATCCATGGCTAGCGCCCCCCACACAGGCAGGGGAAAATCCAATGCTAACCTTGGGAGACATGAGGGCCAGAACATGGCTATGAACTGAATGTTTTCTTCTGAAGATTTGAATCTGATGACTTTGTGTTGAAGGTAAAACAAATGTTTTAGAGGGTTATTGTTTAACAGGCTGATGTTGTGAAGTTGCTCAGGGGGTGTAACGGACACTAAAGCCCAGGCCCAGACAAAATAAGCAGACATGTGTTAAAGCACTGTGCTGAACAACTGGCTGGCGTTTTTATAGACATTTTCCAATCCTTGCCCGACCAGCAACAGGTGCCAGTATTTTGGAAAAACCTAATACTTATACCAATTCCTAAAGCATTTAATCCCTTTGTGCTGAATGACTACTGCCCTGTCTCCTTGACATCCCTAGTATTGAAATGCTTTGAGAAAATTGTGAAAAGTAATATTCTCAGTGCCACCCAGAATCTCCTGGACCCATTTCAAATTGCCTATCAGACAAGCAGTGGAGTTGATGATGCTGTTCTTACTCTCCTCAACATGGTCTATAGACATCTAGAGGGTGCCAAATCCCATGTCAGAGTTCTGTTTGTTAACTTTTCTTCTGTCTTCAACACAATCCAGCCTTACATTCTGGCACAGAGACTCTTAAGGGACTTCTCCTTAGATGGGAGGCTGGTTTTGTGGCTGTTGGACTTCCTGAGCCAGAGGTCACAGCAGTGGTCAAAGTAGGTCCCCACGTGTCAGACAAACGCACCACCTAAACAGGCTCTCCTCAGATATGTGTTTTGTCCCCACTCATGTAAATCTTGTACACTAATAGTTGTACTTGTTCCCATCCTGACAGACACCTCGTTAAGTTTGCTGACGTCACTGCCTCGATCAGCCTGTTGCATGATGACGAGGAACATCATGACCAGGTCCTAAATGACTTTGCAGAGTGGTGTGACAAATCACACTTGGTCCTCAATACCAATAAGACCAAAGAGATGTGCATAGACTTCAGGAAGCGTACAACACCAACCTCTGCAAAAACTATCAGAGGTCAGAACATAGAGATTGTAGAGGAATACAAATACCTGGGTCTCCTCTTGGACAATAAGCTTCAGTGGAGTAAATGTACAGACCTGATCTACAAAAAGAGTCAACAGAGACTGTACTTTCTCAAAAAGCTGGGATCTTTTAATGGGGACTGTACTATACTGACTCTGTTTTAAAAAATCTTTCATTGAGAGTATTTTAACTATTTGAAATGTTTGCTGGTTTGGCAATGCCACTGTCAGCCAGAGAAATATGCTGAGAAGGATATTCAACACAGTAAGCAAATAACTTGGAGTCAAACAGACAGGCCTGGATGAGATCTTTAAGTTCAGGACCCTCTGCAAGGCTCACACAATAATTTTAGACCCAAGCCAACCCCTCTACCTGGACTTTGAAGTACTGCCCTCTGGGTGCAGGTATAGGGCACCACTAGATAATAACTTGTGCCACATGTCAGATCCCCCTAAATAGCTCGGGCTAATGACGTTAAGGCCAGCAGGCTAGTCTCTTTTTATTGGTATGTAACTGTTATGAAAGTTGTAATGTCAAATTGTTTTGTATTTAAACGGCACTTTAAACGTGTACATGACACTGCAACAAAATGTCCCCATGTGGACAATAAAGTCAGTAAAGATAAAGGCTGACAGGGGGTGCTGTTTGGAAGCTGTTTTGAAGTCACTGCGTCGCCATCTTGGCACTCCACTACCGTTGTTAAAAATATTTTGGAAGCTACAGAAATGCAATTAATAATGTCTACGTTAGTTTTTTCCACATGCATTATATTACAGATTAATGCATTTTGTTTTATTATTTTATGTTAGCTAAACATAAACATTTAAAACATTTAAATATGTAAACATGTTTTCCTTAAAATACATGTTTTTTTTTAAGTTCTAATGTTAACATACTAAAATATGTTAACATACTAACATACTAAAATACAATTAATTTTGTCCTTAAAACATTTCATTGAAATACTGTAGAATTATGTTCATTTCTATGGAGGACTGCTCCTTCTGTGGAGTGCCAATATGGCCGACCTGTGGCTTAAAAGCCTCTCATTGGCCAATACAGAGTATCAGAAATACAGGGTTTTTGTATACAATCGGCTCTAGGTCTGGTTTTGGTTCTAAGCCTGGACTTCATTCTAGGTCAGAACTGGGTTCTAGTAGATTTCCAGGTCTGGATTATAGGTCTGGGTTTGGTTCTAGGCCTGGGTTCTAGGTCTGGACTGGGTTTTAGTATATCCCGTGTAGGTCTGGACTTGGTTCTAGCAGTCCCATGCAGGTCTGGAGAAGGTTAGGCCAGAGATATTGAGAGTTTGGGCATTGCAATCTAGGTCAACAATGCTTTTGGTGAACCTGACTCACCATACATATTGTCTGCAGCCAGATAATGATGATAACAGTGCTTTGATTAATAAATATGTAGAAACTAATAAATCATGTTGTTTGTTTTCATTCTCTCAGTTTCAAGTGAACACAGTTCATCCAGATAATTACACCCAAATGTTGTTGTTCAACAACATAATTAGTTTGTGTCGTTGTGTGTGTGTGTGTGTGTGTGTGTGTGTGTGTGTGTGTGTGTGTGTGTGTGTGTGTGTGTGTGTGTGTGTGTGTGTGTGTGTGTGTGTGTTTGAGGTAGATCCACACGGCAAAGAGACGGAGAAACCTACTTGCAGAACTGAAAGGAAAAATGGAGTGAGAGAGAAAGAGCCAGAGAGAGAGAATTGTTTTTAAATTGACCACATCATTTGTGAAACCCTTCAATATTTCAAACCCCAGTCAATCCACCCCATTGTCCTCCAACACATGCACGTGCATGCACACACACACACACACACACACACTCACACACATTCCAGGACTCCCCCTCCGAAAGAACGGAAGGGTTACCATGACGCTGCTCTGTCGGTCGTCGAGGACACCTAGTTGATATTCTGCTCACCATTCCATTTCCACGGTCTCTCTCCCTCTCCATCTCTCTCTCTCTCTCTCTCTCTGTCTCTCACCCTTTCTCCATCTCTCTCCCCCATTCCCCGTCTCACCCTCTCTCATCATTCTCCCTCTCTCTCCCTGTCTCTCACCCTTTCTCCATCATTCTCTCTCCCTCTTTCTCTATCTCCCTGTCCTTGTCTTTCACCCTCTCTCTGTCGCTCTCCCTCTCTCTGGACCACTTTTGTTAACAGAATTACATAAGTGGGAGATGGGAAAGAGAAGGGGATGAGAGAAGAAATAAATAGGGCCAAGAAGCCGCAAAAACAACAACTCATGTATATATTATACTGCTAATCCTTCCTAAATCACGTATTATGCCTCTTCGTAAAGCAGAGATAAAATGATTAGGGGGCCGTGTGAGAGGGACCCGGCCACCCCCCCCCCCCCCCCCCCCCCCGACATAGATTGCCAAGTAACACTTAGCATTGCAAATGACCTGCGACAACGCTATAGGGCTGAGAAGAGACAGAGGAGGAGGGGGTGGGGGGTTAGTTGGATGATGGTGAGGGAAAGAGAGGGGGGGATGGAGGCAGAGATTGAGGGAGGGATGAGAGGGAGAGAGATGGAAGGAGGAAGGGGGAGGTGTATGCTGGTTGAAAAGGTCAGAGGAAAGTAAAAAGGATGAGGAAAAGAGGGATGGGATCTATGGGGGGATGTTTCAATAATTTAAGGAGGCATGTTCATTCTGTGAGAGGTCTTTGATGGACTGTGCATCTGTAGCTCCAAGGACAGGGAGAGAGGTGCTAATGGGGTAAGTGTCCCGTTTGATTCGATTGCATTCCAAGTCAAACACGTGTTCCATTCCGCTTCATTTGACTCCACCGTATATCCAAACCCCCTCACTCCCAATTACACACACACACACACACACACACACACACACACACACACACACACACACAAAAGCTGATCCCTTGGGTCTGGCTGGGTCAATTAACATGTGTAGGATCGTGATATACTCAAGTGGAGTGTATCTTATTCACAGAATCAATCACCCATCAGCCAGATAGCACAGCTATCAGGTTTCAGGTAAGACCCAAGTGCAGGGTCTGATGAAGTAACAATGTTTATTGCAAGAACAGGGGCAAGCAAACGACAGGTCAAGGCAGGCAGGGGTCGATAATCCAGAGTAGCGGGGCCAAGTTACAGGATGGCAGGCAGGGTCAGGTCAGGCAGAGATCTCTAATCCAGAGTAGGGACAAAGGCGCAGGACGGTAGGCAGGCTCAGTCAGGACAGGCAAGGGTCAAAACCAGGATGACGAGAAAAAGAAAGACTGGAAACAGCAGGAGATGAGGCAAAATGCTGGTTGATTTGAACAAACAAGACGAACTGGCACAGACAGACAGAAAGCACAGGTAAGTAGGGAAGATGGATGGTTGATACCTGGTCGACTGTGGTGTCGGCATTGGAATTCAGAGATGAGGCCTGAGACCCAGCACCTCTCCTCCGGGCCATAACCCTTCCAGTCAACCAGCTACTGGAATCCCCTGCCCCGAGATCGAACCTTCAGGAGACGTCTCACCCTTTACGCCGGTTGGCCGTCTATGAGACGGGGAGAGGGGTGGGCCTGGAAACGGGAGACAAAGGGCTGTGAGACATATGTGTCTAGATCTAGACACATAAAAAGTAGGAACTATACGGAGGTTACGGGGCAACAAAGGATGAACAGCAGAGGGTATATTGTTTTTGGAGCAGGGGGGAAAGGTCTCGGCTTCCGGGGGTGTAGCCATTGGGCTATAGTGGGATGCCAGCGCTTAACCTCCTTGAGTACCGGTCGGTCTTGTGGAAGCAAAGTGGCCTGGGCATTACTGAACCCCTCCTGGAGGTCCTGGTACTCTGCGAGAATGGCTGAAAGGTTTGGGCAATTTCCAAGCCCCCAGAAAGATGTTCCCGGGCAGACAGAGCTGATTTCAGGCAATGGGCAAAACAGTCTCCAGCCCACGATGGTACCAGTAGACAATCAAGGGATTGTGTCGCTGGAGCCAAGAGAATCCCAATAGCACAGGAACCTGCCGAGACTCAATTAGCAGGAATTGGATCGTCTCGCTGTGGTTCCCCGACACTCGTAGGTTGATGGGGATGGTATGGTGGGTGACCCGGCTTATAGAGCGCCTGCCCAGCGCTCTAACATTCATGGGAATGGAGAGGGGTTGAGTGGGGATGCCCAGCTCGGATGTCCATAAGACTCATATCTTCCCATGGAGAGAGGGGCGTGGAGAGAGGGGCGAGTAGTGGAAGAAGCAACATTATCCTTGAGACCCACCAGAGTACTGATTCCTACCAATGAGCTAGGTCTCTTGAAGGGACAGGTAGACACATAATGACCGGCAGTACCACAATACAAACAACTCTTTCGGCCAGAGACAGCCTAGCCCTGCCGAGCTTCATCAGCTCGGGAGGAGCAAATGGGCAGTCTTCAGACGCTCTTGGAGGAACTTGGGTAAACTCGGATTCTCTCAGGGACAAAGACGCAGGGGACTTCCAGAGTTCATCAGACGCAACGTGGGATCCTTGAGTGAGCAATTGGGACCGCAATCAGACGTCTTCTCCCTCCTACGTTCCCGTAGCCGACCATCGATCCGGATGGTTAAATTGATGAGTGAGTCAAGATCCGTCGGTAGATCCCGGAGCTGAAACTTGTCGTTTACTTCTTCCTTTAATCCATGCAGGATCGTGTCGAACAGTGCTTCCGGGTTCCAGGCACTCTCTGTTGCTAGCGTGTGGAAATCAACCGCATAGTCTGGGGGAGGTCAAAGGGGTTCCTGGGAAACCGAGGTGACGGCGCTGCTACCAGCCGGGTTACTGAGGGGCTGGGAGGTTACCATCGTGGTAGGCTGCCAGGTAGGCAACCCACAGAATTGGTGCAGCATAGCGTCAAATGCTAGGTAGTGACGTTTAGCCACATCGTGGAACCCTTCCACCAGACCGAGAAGCAACTCCTGGTGTCTACCAATGAGGGCTCCTTGGGAGGAGATGGCGTTGCAGAGCTGGTCCAAGTCTGCTGGGTCAGTCATGGCCAGTTTGTACTATCATGTTTCAGTTAAGACCCAAGTGCAGACTGTGTTGAAGTAACAATGTTTATTGCAACAACAGGGGCAGGAAAACAACAGGTCAAGGCAGGTAGGGGTCGATAATCCAGAGTACTGGGGCCAAGGTACAGGACGGCAGGCAGGCCCAGGGTCAGGTCAGGCAGAGGTCGGTAATCCAGAGTAGGGGCAAAGGCACAGAACGGCAGGCAGGCTCAGAGTCAGGACAGGCAAGGGTCAAAACCAGGATGACAAGAAAAGAGAGACTTGGGAAAAACAGGAGCTGAGACAAAACGCAGGTTGACTTGAACAAACAAGACGAACTGGCATATACAGACAGAAAACACAGGTATAAATACCCAGAGGATAAGTGGGGAAGATGGACGACACCTGGAGGGGGGTGGAGACGAGCACAAGGAGAGGTGAAACAGATCAGGGCATGACAACAGCATAACATAACCAGCTAACTAGACAAAGGCTGGAAGAGACTGCATATAAACCATGGGATTAAGGGTGAGGCTAATCAACTAAAACCCAACCATCCTATATCAGCACATCCCAACGACTAAAGGTCAGTTCATACTAATATGTATGAACCGAGATGGTCTGTCAACCCCTTATGAAACAACACTGACTTACAGCAATCACAACATAATAATAGGATTATTGATTGGATTTATAAAGCGCTTCTCCACCGAGCTGCTCAAAGCACTTTCCATAGTAAGTGGGAAACTCACCTCATCCACCAAACAATATATAGCAGCCACTTGGGTGATGCACAACAACCATTTGTGCCAGAACGCTCAACAGACATCAGCAGTCAGTACGCATTTTAGGAGACACATTTAGTACGTAAACCAACTACCAGGCAACATAGACTCATCCAGCTAAATGCTTATACTCCAGCTCAGGATAAAGAAGACCCAGAGCCTCTCTCTAGCGGGTCTCCAACAGGCAATATGCATCTAATACATACATACTACATGTCCTTGCTACTGCATTGACACAAGCTCCTGTGGCACAAAAGCCTACTGTCTCCACAATGTATCCTGTTGTGCAAAATACCATACCATGCCTTTCTGAACCTTGCAACAAAGAAACGCACACTAACGAAATATTCAACCACATACAGTGCATTTGGAAAGTATACAGACCCCTTCACTTTTCCCAAAATGTATGTTACAGCCTAAGAAACATATTTACTTAAGTATTTAGACCCTTTGCTCGAAATTGAGCTCAGGTTCATCCTGTTTCTATTGGTCATCCTTGAGATGTTTCTACAACTTCATTAGAGTCCACCTGTGGTGAATTCAATTGATTGGACATGATTTGAAAGGCACACACCTGTCTATGTAAGATCCCACAGTTGACAGTTCATGTCAGAACAAAAACAAAGCCATGAGGTCGAAGAAATTGTCCGTATAGTTCTGAGACAGGATTGTGTCGAGGCACAGATCTGGAGAAGTGTGCCAAAACATTACAACAGCATTGAAGATCTCCAAGAACAGAGTCTCCATCATTCTTAAATGGAAGAAGTTTGGAACCACCAAGACTCTTCCTAGAGGTGGCTGCCCAGCCAAACTGAGCAATCGTGGGAGAAGAGCCTTGGTCAGAATGGTGACAAAGAACCCGATGGTCACTCTCACAGAGCTCCAGAGGTCCTCTGCGAGATGGGAGAACTTTCCAGAAGAACAACCATCTCTGCAGCACTCGACCAATCAGGCCTTTATGGTATAGTGGCCAGACGGAAGCTACTTTTCAGTACATGACAGTACATGTTCAGCCCGCTTTACTAAAAGGCACCTAAAGGACTCTCAGACCATGAGAAACATGTTTCTCTGGTCTGATGAAACCAAGATTAAACTATTTGGCCTGAATGCCAAACGTCACGTCTGGAAGAAACCAGGCACCGCTCCACCCCTTGGCCAATACCATCCCTATGGTGAAGCATGGTAGTGGCAGCATCATGTTGTGAATATAAAGGAAAATATTAATAAGAGATGCTTGATGAAAACCCACTCCAAAGCAATCAGGACCTCAGACTGGGCCAAAGGTTCTCCTTCCAACAGGACAACAGCACTAAGCACACAGCCAACGCAGGAGTGGCTTCGTGAAATGTCTCTGAATATCCTTGACTAGCCCAATTTGAGCCCGGACTTGGACCCGATCAAATATCTCAGGAGAGACCTGACAATAGTTGTGCAGCGATGCTCCCAATCCAACCTGACAGAGCTTGAGTGGGAGAACGAATGGGAGAACCTGTACCAAAATACAGGTGTTCTAAGCTTGTAGCGTCATACCCATGAAGAGTCAATGCTGTAATTGTTGCCAAAGTTGCTTCGACAAAGTACAGAGTAAAGGGTCTGAATAATTATGTAAATGTTATTTTTATTTCTAATACACTTGAAAACTTTACTAAAAACCTATTTTAGCTTTGTCATTATGGAGTATTGTGTGTAGTTTGATGAGAAACTTGTCGTGGTGAACCTTGAAACACACTAACTGATGTGAACTCAAGTAATATAACATTCAATTTGACATGAATCGACAGTGGCAATGCACAGGTTGGACGCCATAGAAACTGAAATTAACAAAAGGAAGTTGCAATATTCTGATCATTTTTAGAAACTATGTCCTTGTGGATGTTGAAAGCCATAGTGACTGAGGTGAACTCAACTAAACATCAACTTAACATCACAAGATTATCAGTTCTACAGTTGCCATGGCACCCTATTGGCAGCCAAGGCTTAGAGCTCCTGTATATTTTGGAAATATTAAATAATTGTATGTTTTTTGTATGAATCATTTAACTTGTTTTGTTTTCTGAATAGCCAAATGAATATAGATTTAGTCTGGATCAAAAAACAATGTTTCCTGCCTGAGAATGAATGGCCAGAACATTCCTCCAAAGAGCAGTCCTCCACATTTATGAGTGGACTGTATTCTGATGTGTCTGCTCAGCTCGTCCTGTTAACCCAGCCAGGTCAGCCATGATACAAGTCAGTATTCGACATCCATCCATGTCTGAGGAAGTTGGGAGATGATGTGGAAACCAGCCACTAAGGGCAACAGTGGGCACTGTTACCTTAAAGTAGGTTTCGGTTTTGCTAGGAAACTCCAGTCCTCAGGGCCTGAATGGTGTCACACTTTTTCCACAACCCTAGCTAACATAGCTGATTAATCAAATTAAATTCTAAACTGAAGTTCATGATTAGTTGATTATTGGAGTTAGGTGTGTTAGCTGGTGCTGGGGCAAAACTTTGACACCAATCAGGCCCCGAGGACTGGAATTACCCACCCCTGTGCTAGGGGGTTGTGGATAGGGAGGGCGGATGTTTCCAGGCTTGGTTGCAAGTTTGAATATAGTGCTAAAAACTTTTTTGATTTTTGTACACAGTTTGGCAGACACATTCAGTATGTAAACCAACTTAGACTCACCCAGCTAAACGCTTATGGTCCAGCTCAGGATAAAGACACAGAGACTCTCTCTGGCTAAACTTGGTGTACGCATCTACTTCTGATTCCAAAGGTTGCAAGTTCAAATCTTGAGATGCATAGTTTGAGATTTTAGTTAAGCTTATCCCAAACTGTAACCATTCAGTGTTATTGGCTAAACTTAACCCTAATATATATAAAAAACAAATGTAGAGTTAATGCTTTAACCGACATTCACAACAACTTCTAAAATTGACATTTGAGAAACATGGATGATAGTCTAATTCTGACGTGAGTTTGTGAGAGCTGGTTGGTTGACCACCTGCACCTCCCTCTGCTCAAGCCTTGTGAAATCGACTGTTGCTCCACCTGTTGAAGGCTTAAAGTCCCCAGAAATGTCTAGTCCAGAACTATAGTAATGTCATTCATATTTTAGTTTGTTTTGCTTTTCAAACACTGAGATTCGTCTAAGCAATTCCGCTTTTAGCTGCCAAGTACAACATACATGTAAAACGTTTAATGAACTACTACCAGGTGACGCACTTTACTCTACTAGGAGCAGAAATCAGAAACATCACTGGAGTAAAAAACATCATACCCCTAACCTTGGATAGTGACATATACACTCTTGGGAAAAAAAAGTTATCTAAAACCTAAAAGGATACTTTGGCTGTCCCCATAGGAGAACCCTTTGAATAACTATTATTGGTTCCAGGTAGAACTCTTGAAGGTATCAAGGCGAGATCCAGATGCAGACACAGGAGGCAGGTTGGAGTCTTACAATGTGTATTTAATCCAAAGGGGTAGGCAAGAGAATGGTCGTGGACAGGCAAAAGATCAAAACCAGATCAGAGTCCAATAGGTACCGAAGGGCAGACAGGATAGTAGTCCAGAGTCAGGGGTCAGAACCAGGAGGACTATAAAAAGATAATAGAAAAGGAGTAAGTACAGGGAAAACACACTGGTTGACTTGGCTAAACATACAAGATGAACTGACACAGAGAAACAGGAAACACAGGGATGAATACACTGGGGAAAATAAGTGACAGCTGGAGGGGGTGGAGACAATCACAGGAACAGGTGAAACAGATCAGGGCGTGACAATAGTTCCAGGTAGAACTATTTTCAGCTCC
Source organism: Oncorhynchus clarkii lewisi (assembly GCF_045791955.1). Classification (NCBI taxonomy): domain Eukaryota; kingdom Metazoa; phylum Chordata; class Actinopteri; order Salmoniformes; family Salmonidae; genus Oncorhynchus; species Oncorhynchus clarkii. The sequence goes on from NC_092164.1 coordinate 54,253,831, forward strand.
ATGTAGAAACCTTTCCACAAATGGTTCTAGATGAAATCTAAAAAGGTTCTACACGGAACCAAAAAGGGTTGTCCTATATGGATAACTGAATTACCCTTTTGGAACTTTTTTCTAAGTGCAGGTATGAACTATCTGAACTGGATCATGAGAAGATTTAAACCAGTAGACATTGCCAACAGCAATTATAACCATGTTGTGTAGTGGGAAGCTATAGATTTGGAAGTCCTGAATGAGTCTTCGAGCCTCATCACCATTGGTCACTCACAGTGGTGGAAAAAGTACTCAATTGTCATACTTGAGGAGAAGGGAAGATACCTTAATAGAAAATGACTTGAGTAAAAGTCAGTCACCCAGTAAAATACTACATGAGTAAAAGTCTTAAAGTATTTGATTTTAAATATACTTAAGCATCAAAAGTAAATGCAAAGGCTAAAATGTAATTACGTTTCAAAAGTAAAAGTAAAAGTATAAATAATAAAAAATTCCTTATATTAAGCAAAACACACAGCACCATTTTCTTTTTTCTTTTTTCTTATTGGATAGCCAGGGGCACACTCCATCATTCAGACATCATGTACAAACAAAGCATTTGTGTTTAGTGAGTCTGCCAGGTCAGACGCAGTAGAGATGACCAGGGATGTTCTCTTGATAAGTGTATGAATTGGACCCTTTACCGGTCAAAATGTAACTAGTACTTTTGGGTGTCAGGGAAAATGTATGGAGTAAAAAGTACCCTATTTTCTTTAGGAATGTGGTGAAGTAAAAGTAAAAGTTGTCAAAACTATAAATAATAAAGTATAGATACGCCAAAAAACTACTTACGTAGTATTTTTAAGTATTTTTACTTCAGTACTTTACACCACTGGTCATTCATATGTTCATGTTTTGTTTGGATCGTTCAGGGTCACTAATTCAATAATGACTGTTTTATTCTGTGGCTACTCTGCTGCTCATTATCAAGCCTGTCTGTTTATCTCTCAACCTGCCCTAGTTTGCAGAGCAGAGCAGAGAGCAAATTAAACTCTGATCACTACAGCTATGTACCATATGCAGTAATGAATCTCAGAAATGGACTTTGAGAGGCTTCAAAGTGTATATGTATGCATGCATGCGTGCGTGCGTGCGTGTGTGTGTGCATGTGTGTGTTTGTGTGTGTGTGTGCGTGCGTGCATGTTTACAGATGCAGACCGTTACACATACACACTCACACACAGGCACAATAAGCATGACAAAAAGCCAAACAGGCAGCTAGCGTCCCTGAAAAGCTGCAAGGCTTCCAAAACATTCTCCTAAATACACTACATGTTCATATTGAATGTCTTACTACAGAACTCTGGTATACTAACAATGTAGAGCTAGCTAGTGGTATTTTGTGCTCAGTTCAAACACTGCTTGCTATATCAATGTATTCTCTGCTGGTCCTTCTGTATCCACCCAAAACATAATTCATCAATAGCTGATGACCCTTACATGTAGAATATGGATTGTTTTGTAAGTGTGTTGATGATCAGACAATGCATTGGGAAGAAAAAAACCTGTAAGAATGTGGTATGATGGATAGGGTTTTGACAACACTACAGCAATCAGCAAACAAGAGTAGGACGGAAACTCTCGTGAGGCAGGTAAGAGGAATGAACACTGTTCTGTGAAATATTTTCTGTGTATTTATGTTACCTGCTTCATGTTGTGTTTCCTGTCTTATAACCCTGAGTCTTTTCTAGGTATTCGCTGTGTTCTATTGATTCATGTTTACTTTTTCTGCCTATGTGCTTTTTCCCGTTATGTTTTGCAGTTGGTTTCAAATTGAGTACCCTATTTTTATCATTCCATTTCTGTTACCTGCGTCATTTGTTTCCTTCACCACATGTCCGCTAATTGCATCAACGTTATCGTTACCTCTGAGCTATCATTCCACCTGCCTTTCAATGTTGATGTTTTTCCATCCATCCATACAGAGTTCGTCTGCACAAACATGTTTATACAACCATTGTGTGGTGTCTCCACGATGCAAAAAAAAATAAAATCTAAAAAACGACATGCTCTGCCATCAATTTTAAATGTTACAAGAGCTATTTAGGGAATAGCACACAGCTAAAGGTACATACATTTAAACACATACACACACACAGACACAAGTGCACACACACCAACACACGCACACACACAAACACATGGACACACAGGGCCGTGCCATGGCCTTTACCTTTTAGTGTTGGCTGTGCCTATTGGAGCGTGATGTCTATGCTGTGGCCCAGCTCTCAACAATGGCCTCAGCACAGACCCCATTTAGTTAAGAGCCCACTGAAGCCCTGACTCAATGCAGAGAGAGAGAGAGAGAGAGAGAGAGAGAGAGAGAGAGAGAGAGAGGGAAAGAAAGAGGTAGGGAGGGAGAGAGTAAGAGAGAGAGGGAAAGAAAGAGGTAGGGAGGGAGAGAGTAAGAGAGAGAGGGAAAGAAAGAGGTAGGGAGGGAGAGAGTAAGAGAGAGAGGGAAAGAAAGAGGTAGGGAGGGAGAGAGAGATTGAGTGAAGGGTGGTAGTGGTGGAATGGTGGGTGGTAAGAAGTAGGGGGTAGAAGGGAAGGGGGAATGGGATTAAAGAAATCTGTTTGAGGAAAGAAGAGAGTGAATAGAGAGAAAGATACAATAAATTGCATGCCACTAAACAGTCCTATAGACAGATTGCAAACAGTACAGAAACCTACCAAAAAGCAATTAGTAGCCAAAAAATACAATCTCTCATGGACAACTTTTTCACCTTAACATTCTCCTACAGCAATGATGGTGTAAATGTGGCGGTTTGGAACATAAACTTTATATTTGACAAATTAGACTCTTTGGCTAATCTTAAGACACATAAGGACAAACCATGATCAAAAATGGATTGATAATGATTGCACAATCTAAGGAAGTCATTGAGAAATTGAATCTAATCAAAAGATCCAGATAACAAAAATATATGCCTTCAAATATGGGAAACTGCTGAATCATTACAAACACACCCTAAGAGGAACAGCACATTCGGTGCTGCCAGAATCTCCCGTCCATTCGGGACCCGTGGCTTGGGTCCCCAGTCCGAGGTCGGTGGCGAGGGTCACCACTCTAAAGAGGCCACGGAGGCGGTTAAAGAGGCGGAGTCCCGCGCCGCTACCGCCACCGCGGACAGACACCCACCCTATAGGTTCAGGTTTTGCGGCCGGAGTCCTCACCTTTGGGGGGGGGGGGGGGGGGAGACTGTCACGTTCTGACCTTAGTTCTGTTGTTATGTCTTTGTTTTAGTATGGTCAGGGCGTGAGTTGGGTGGGTTGTCTATGTTCCTTTTTCTATGTTTTGGGATTTCTGTGTTTGGTCTGGTATGGTTCTCAATCAGAGGCAGCTGTCAATCGTTGTCCCTGATTGAGAACCATACTTAGGTAGCCTGGTTTCACTTTTGAGTTGTGGGTGATTGTTTCCTGTTGTAATGTTTGTTTCACATTTCAGGACTGTTTCGGTTTTCGTTTGTATCATTCACTTTGTTATTTTGTATTCTTTAGTGTTCAGTTTAATAAACTAAAATGGACACTGACGACGCTGCACATTGGTCCGACCTCTCTTACTCCTCGTCAGATGAAGAGGAGAATCGTTACAGCAAAACTCTACTGCCAACAAAGTTCCCAGAACAAAAAGATATACAAGAAAAATTACAAATCCTTGAATCAGCAGTCAAAGACTATCAGAATCCTGTGAATACCCCAATTCTAGAAGAAGAATTGTTGGAAAATGTGACACTCTGCAACCCAAAAAGGCCTGTGGTGCTGATAGTATTTTAAGGGAAATTATCGTTTATACAGACCACAAATTAATTTATAGACTGAAACTATTCAACATTATCCTCACTGCAGGTGAGGAACAAAGGATTGATCATTATCCTCACTGATATTTGGAACAAAGGATTGATCACACCAATCTATCAACATTTTGACAGATTTTACCTAAATAATTAGAGGAATTTGCTTAACGGCAACTTGGGGAAAATTTTCTGCAGTATCATAAATAGCAGACTACATCATTTCCTTGGTTAACACAATATCCTGAGCAGAAGCCAGATTAGATTTTTTTATAAATAACCGCACAACAGACCACATTTACAGTACCTTGCAAAATAATGAATCCCAATTGGCATTTTTTCCTATTTTGTTGCATTACAACCTGTAATTTAAATAGATTTTTATTTGGATTTCATGTAATGGACATACACAAAATAGTCCAGATTGGTGAAGTGAAATGAAAAAAAAATATTCTAAAATAAAAGAAACGGAAAAGTTGTGCATAAATACAGTTGAAGTTGAGAGTTTACAAACACCTGAGCCAAATACATTTACATATGTTTTTCACAATTCTTGACATTTAATCCAAGTAAAGATTCCCTGCCTTACGTCAATTTGGATCACCACTTCATTTTAAGAATGTGAAATGTCAGAATAATAGTAAAGAGAATGATTTATTTCAGCTTTTAGTTCTTTCATCACATTCACAGTGTGTCAGTTGACATACACTCAATTAGTATTTGGTAGCATTGCCTTTAAATTGTTTAACTTGGGTCAAATGTTTCGGGTAGCCTTCCACAAGCTTCCCACAAGTTGGGTGAATTTTGGCCCATTCCTCCTGACAGAGCTGTTGTAACTGAGTCAAGTTTTAGGCCTCCTGGCTCGCACACGCTTTTTCAGTTCTGCCCACAAATGTTCTATAGGATTGAAGTCAGAGCTTTGTGATGGCCACTCCAATACCTTGACATTGCTGTCCTTAAGCAATTTTGCCACAACTTTGGAAGTATGCTTGGTGTCATTGCCAATTTGGAAGACCCATTTGCAACCAAGCTTTAACTTCTTGACTGATATCTTGAGTTGTTGCTTCAATATATCCACATAATTTTCCATCGTCATGATGCTGTCTATTTTGTGAAGTGCTCCAGTCCCTCCTGCAGCAAAGCACCCCCACAACATGATGCTGCCACCCCCGTGCTTCACGGTTGGGATGGTGTTTTTTCGGCTTGCAAGCCTTCCCCTTTGTCCTCCAAACATCGCAATGGATATTATGGCCTAACAGTTCTATTTTTGTTTCGTCAGACCAGAGGACATTTTCCCAAAAGTACGATATTTGTCCCCATGTGCAGTTGCAAACCGTAGTCTGTTTTTTTATGGCTGTTTTGGAGCAGTGGCTTCTTACTTGCTGAGCGGCCTTTCAGGTTGTGTCGATATAGCACTCATTTTACTGTGGATATAGATCATTTTGAACCTGTTTCCTCCAGCATCTTCACAAAGTACTTTGCTGTTGTTCTGGGATTGATTTGCACTTTTCGCACCAAAGTACAATCATCTCTAGGAGACAGAACACGTCTCTTTCCTGAGAGGTATGATAGCTGCGTGGTCCCATGGTGTTTATACTATTGTTTGTACAGATGAACGTGATACCTTCAGGAGTTTGGAAATTGCTCCCAAGGACGAACCAGACTTGTGGAGGTCTACAAATTTTTTTCTGAGTAATTGTCTGATTTCTTTTGATTTTCCCATGATGTCAAGTAAAGACACACTGAGTTTGAAGGTAGGCCTTGAATACATCCACAGGTACACCTCCAATTGACTCAAATTATGTCAATTAGCCTATCAGAAGCTTCTAAAGCCATGACATAATTTTCTGGAATTTTCCAAGCGTTTTAAAGGCACAGTCAACTTAGTGTTTGTAAACTTCTGACCCACTGTAATTGTTATACAGTGATTTATAAGTGAAATAATCTGTTTGTAAACAATTGCTGGAAAAATTACTTGTGTCATGCACAAAGTAGATGTCCTAACCGATTTGCCAAAACTATATTTTGTTAATTAACAAGAAATTTGTGGAGTGGTTGGAAAACAAGATTTTATGACTCCAATCAAGCGTATGTAAACTTCCGACATCAACTGTATGTATTCACCCCCTTTCCTGTGAAACACCTAAATAAGATCTGCTGCTACCAATTACCTTCAGAAGTCACATAATTAGTTAAATAAAGTGCACCTGTGTGCAATCTAAGTGTCACATCACCTCATCACCTGTTCTGAAATGCCCCAGAGTCTGCAACAGCGCTAAGCAAGCGGCACCATGAAGACCAAGGAGCTCTCCAAATAGGCCAGGGACAAAGTTGTGGAGAAGTACAAATCAGGGTTTGGTTATAAAAAAATATCCGAAACTTTGAACATCCCACAGAACACCGGTAAATCCATTATAAAAAAATGGAAAGAACATGGCAACACAACAAACCTGCCAAGAGAGGGCCGCCTGCCAAAACTCACGGACCAGGTAAGGAGGGCATTAATCAGAGAGGCAACAAAGAGTCCAAAGATAACCCTGAAGGAGCTGCAAAGCTCCACAGTGGAGATTGGAGTATCTGTCCATAGGACCACCTTAAGCCGTACACTCCACAGAGCTGGGCTTTATGGAAGAGTGGCCAGAAAAAAAACATTGCTTAAAGAAAAAAAATGGTGTTCGCCAAAAGGTATGTGGGGGACTTCCCAAACATATGGAAGAACGTACTCTGGCCAGATGATACTAAAATTCTGTTTTTTTTGCCATAAAGGATAATGCGATGTCTGGCACAAACCCAACCCCTCTCATCACCCCGAGAACATCATCCCCACAGTGAAACATGGTGGTGGCAGCATCATGCTGTGGGAATGTTTTTCATCGGCAGGGACTGGGAAACTGATCAGAATTGAAGGAATGATGGATAGGGCTAAATACAGGGAAATTCCTGAGGGAAACCTTTTTCAGTCTTCCAGAGATTTGAGACTGGGATGGAGGTTCACCTTCCAGCAGGACAATGACCCTAAGCATACTGCTAAAGCAACAATCAAGTGGTTTAAGGGGAAACATTTAAATGTCTTGGAATGGCCTAGTCAAAGCCCAGATCTCAATCCAATTGAGGATATTTGGTATGACTTAAAGATTGCTGTACACCAGCGGGAACCGATCCAACTTGATGGAGCTAGAGCAGTTTTTCCTTGAAGAATGGGCAAAATTCCCAGTGGCTAGATGTGCCAAGCTTATAGAGACATTCCCCAAGAGACTTGCAGCTCTAATTACTGCAAAAGGTGTCTCTACAAAGTATTTACTTTGTGGGGGTGAATTGTTATGCACGCTCAAGTTTGCTGTTTTTTGTCTTATTTCTTGTTTGTTTCACAATAAAACATATTTTGCATCTTCAAAGTGGTAGGCATGTTGTGTAAATAAAATGATACAAACCCCCCAAAAATCCATTTTAATTCCAGGTTGTAAGGCAACAAAATAGGAAAAATGCCAAGGGGGTGAATACTTTTGCAAGCCATTGAATACCCTCCACAATCTAATTGACAAATAAGTTAACCTAAACAAAGGCCAAATCTACTCATGTTTGGTAGACTTCAAGAACGCATTTGATTAAATTTGGTATGAAGGTATTTTTTTATAAACTAATACAAAGTGGTATTGGAGGGAAAACATATGTCGTTATTAAATCAATGTACAATAACAACAAATGTGCGGTTAAAATTGGCAACAATCAAACAGACTTCTTCTCTCAGGGACAAGGAGTGAAGCAGGGCTGCTCAATAAGTCCAACACTATAGTCACGGATTCCTCCAGGACTTTCATACCACACACCTGTTCCCTATTCCAACTGATTAGTAATTGTATAAGTGTTACCTTTGGTTTCCATTGGGCTGTCAATTGTTATTACAATGTTCGTTGGTGCGTGTGCTGTGTGTTTTGGGCTTTCATACCCTTGTGGATTGCGCGTAATCATCATTGTGTTATTTATTATGTGTTATATATGTGTTATATGTGTTATTTATTCAAGGTACTCCTCGCTCTTTTGTTTGCATTTCAGCCCTGTGTTTTTGTTACGTGTTTGTTTGGTCTTCGTCCCTGTGCCCTTTTTTGTTTTTATTTTTACCTTTATTTAACCAGGTGGGCAAGTTGAGAACAAGTTCTCATTTACAATTGCGACCTGGCCAAGATAAAGCAAAGCAGTTCGACAGATACAACGACACAGAGTTACACATGGAGTAAAACAAACATACAGTCAATAATACAGTATAAACAAGTCTATATACAATGTGAGCAAATGAGGTGAGAAGGGAGGTAAAGGCAAAAAAGGCCATGGTGGCAAGGTAAATACAATATAGCAAGTAAGACACTGGAATGGTAGTTTTGCAATGGAAGAATGTGCAAAGTAGAAATAAAAAGAATGGGGTGCAAAGGAGCAAAATAAATAAATAAATAAAATACAGTTGGGAAAGAGGTAGTTGTTTGGGCTAAATTATAGGTGGGCTATGCACAGGTGCAGTAATCTGTGAGCTGCTCTGACAGTTGGTGCTTAAAGCTAGTGAGGGAGATAAGTGTTTCCAGTTTCAGAGATTTTTGTAGTTCGTTCCAGTCATTGGCAGCAGAGAACTGGAAAGAGAGGTGGCCAAGGAAAGAATTGGTTTTGGGGGTGACTAGAGAGATATACCTGCTGGAGCGTGTGCTACAGGTGGGAGATGCTATGGTGACCAGCGAGCTGAGATAAGGGGGGACTTTACCTAGCAGGGTCTTGTAGATGACATGGAGCCAGTGGGTTTGGCGACGAGTATGAAGCGAGGGCCAGCCAACAAGAGCGTACAGGTTGCAATGGTGGGTAGTATATGGGGCTTTGGTGACAAAACGGATTGCACTGTGATAGACTGCATCCAATTTGTTGAGTAGGGTATTGGAGGCTATTTTGTAAATGACATCGCCAAAGTCGAGGATTGGTAGGATGGTCAGTTTTACAAGGGTATGTTTGGCAGCATGAGTGAAGGATGCTTTGTTGCGAAATAGGAAGCCAATTCTAGATTTAACTTTGGATCGGAGATGTTTGATATGGGTCTGGAAAGAGAGTTTACAGTCTAACCAGACACCTAAGTATTTGTAGTTGTCCACGTATTACATGGCACGCCGTAACTATTCCGCATTCCTGCGCCTGTCTCCAATCCCTCATGCCAATGTGACAACTATTTAACATCTACATTAATGAATTGGCAAAAACATTTGAAGAATCTGCAGCGCCTGGTCTCACCTTACACAACACCGAAATCAAGTGTCTGCTGTACGCAGATGACCTGGTACTGCTGTCTCCCACTAAAGAGGGATTACAGCAGCTCTGACAGTAAACCTAAAAACCCAGAATATAATGATTTTCCAAAAGAGGTCCGGAAAGCAGGATTAAATATCAGCAACACAGGTAGCTTTCACATGCCTGTGAACGAGCTGAGACAAAGCAAGAAGAGTATCCAATGGCATTAATTAAAGAACCCATTTCTCTATATGACAGCTAGGTATGGGGTCCACTCTCTAATAATGAATTTACCAAATGGGTAAAACATCCAATCAAAATGCCGCATGCAGAGTTTTGCAAGACAGCATTGCAACTGCAAAGAAAAACTCTAATGTAGTTGTTAAGCTCGTCGTTTGAATGAGGAGACCAAGGTGCAGCGTGGTAGGCGAACATCTTACTTTTATTAAAATGAACACCGAAAAACAACCAAATACAAAACCAACGTAAAGATCTGCAGGCTACACAACAACTATACAAAATCAAGATCCCACAAACTAAGGTGGGAAAAAGGCTGCCTAAGTATGATCCCCAATCAGAGACAACGATTGAGAGGTGCCCCTGATTGGGAACCATACCAGGCCATACAAATAAATAGTACAACTAGATTGCCCACCCTAGTCACACCCTGACCTAACCAAATAGAGAATTAAAAGGATCTCTAAGGTCAGGGCGTGACAGTAGTGCAGATTACAAAAAAGAGACCTCACATTTTACAAACATCTAAAAACAAGGGACCCCGAAACATTTCATCACACATTTCATCACACACCCCTAGTCAAGAGAGGAAATGAGAGAAGAGCCCTCAGCCAGCTGGTTCTGAGGCTCAGTTCACTATCCCAAACCAACCCCATAGAGCCTCAGGACAGCACTCAGACAATTTGGCCCAAACAAATCAACACAAAGCAAAAATAAAATAATATCTTATTGGAAAGACACCACAAAAAAATCAAAGTCAACTTCAATGCTATTTGTCTCTACAGACAGTACATGGTGGCAGACTATCTGACCACTGTGACTGATAGAAATCTGAGGAAAACACAGACTAGGTACAGACTCAGTGAGCACAGTCAGGCTATAGACACCGGTCGTCACAGGCAAACTTGGCTGCCCACAGAGGACAGGCTGTGCTCACTCTGCTCCAAGGGAGAGGTAGAGACAGAGCTGCATTTCCTATTACACTGTGACAAATACTCAGACCTAAGAGAATATTTCTTTCCCAAAATCATCATCCAGGACAAAGGGTTTGAAACTATAAAAGATGAAGAAAATATCGGATATGTATTATGTGAAAATCCAAAATGTGCAGTTCTGGGAGCCAAATATGTTTCCTCCTGACAAAACCTGAGGTACTGTCAGTGAAAAGTGCAATGTTATGTCAATAACATTTTCCGTTTAGTTTTGTTTTGGCTTTCATACCTTGTCATGTGGCTTCTCAGTCATGTTGAGACTGGTCTACTGCTATTGCTTTAATGTATTATTATTATTATCATTAATATTGTTGTCATATTATTGATGCCTTATTGATGTTGGTTATTATTATTGTTATTGATAAAGTCTACTGAATTGAATTGACTTGATAGTGATAAAGAGAGAGAGAGCGAGAGAGAGAGAGAGAGAGATGGGGGAGAGAGAGAGAGAGAGAGAGAGAGAGAGAGAGAGAGAGAGAGAGAGAGAGAGAGAGAGAGAGAGAGAGAGAGAGCGAGAGAGAGAGAGAGAGAGAGCGAGAGAGAGAGAGAGAGTGAACAAAGCAAGATATAGCGACAGAGAGAGAAAGAGAGTGAAACAGAGTGAAAGAAAGAGGAGAGTGGTTGAAGATGGGAGCAGTGCGGTTTAGGAAATGTTTTTTCATTTTGTGCATTAGCAATCACTTCCGATATTTATAAAGCCTCTGTGATGGACATTTTACACGTGTTTGTCTTAAAACTAATTTCTGTGTTCTATTCATGTGCTGTTCTAATAACCAATTTCTGGAATTTAGACAACACATCCCTTAAATGGTGGTTATGGTAGAAAGGTTGGCGGGAAATTGTTGGTAAACAAAGAGTGCTTCTATGAATGCTTTCAAAACAAGGCATGACACATACATTTGGCTGTTCACAAATTAAATGTGTGATGCATTTGAAAAACTAAAGAAGAAACTCTATTGCTCATATTCAGTTGGTTCATGGACCTCAGGAGTTAAGGCGGAATAGCTGAACCCAGATCAGTACTTTGATGTTCATCTTATAGCCCGGTGGGAAACCCCTCCCACTCTCTCTTAACCTGTGTCCAATTCTCTCTCTCTCTCTCTCTCTCTCTCTCTCTCTCTCTCTCTCTCTCTCTCTCTCTCTCTCTCTCTCTCTCTCTCTAGCCTTCATACTGTATCTCTTCACCCTTTCCCTCTCATTCCTCTCGAACACTACCCTCACTTCTCTCTCCCTCTCATTCCTCTCGAACACTACCCTCACTTCTCTTTCCCTCTCATTCCTCTCGAACACTACCCTCACTTCTCTCTCGAACACTACCCTGACTTCTCTCTCCCTCTCATTCCTCTCGAACACTACCCCTCCATTCTCTCTCCCACTCGTTCCTCTTCAACATTATCCCTCACTTCTCTCTCCCACTCTTTCCTCTTGAACATTATCCCTCACTTCTCTCTCCCACTCTTTCCTCTTGAACATTATCCCTCACTTCTCTCTCCATCTCTCCTCTGCACTCATTCAAATGAATGTTTCATCAACGAACTCCCCTTCCTCTTCTCGTCCTCCTTTTTATAATTGATGTCTTCTTTCAAAGTGGAGATCAATAAGACAGCCTGGGTAGTGGAGCCTTACGTCAGCTCTACCATACCATAGTAACTGTTTCAAACCAAGGCTTGGCCCCAGCCTCAGCGGAGCTCAGCCATACTTTACTTTGGCTCTCAAACCTACAGTACATAGCACCTGGCTCTGTCCTTACCTGGCTCTGTCCTTACCTGGCTCTGTCCCTACCTGGCTCTGTCCTTACCTGACTCTGTCCCTACCTGCCTCTGTCCCTACCTGGCTCTGTCCCTACCTGGCTCAGTCCCTACCTGGCTCAGTCCCTACCTGGCTCTGTCCATACCTGTCTCTGTCCTTATCTCGCTCTGTCCCTACCTGGCTCTGTCCTTATCTCGCTCTGTCCTTATCTCGCTCTGTCCCTACCTGGCTCTGTCCTTTCCTGGCTCTGTCCTTATCTCGCTTTGTCCCTACCTGGCTCTGTCCCTACCTGGCTCTGTCCTTATCTCGCTCTGTCCTTACCTGGCTCTGTCCTTACCTGGCTCTGTCCTTATCTCGCTCTGTCCCTACCTGGCTCTGTCCCTACCTGGCTCTGTCCCTACCTGGCTCTGTCCTTACCTGGCTCTGTCCCTACCTGGCTCTGTCCTTATCTCGCTCTGTCCCTACCTGGCTCTGTCCTTACCTGGCTCTGTCCCTACCTGGCTCTGTCCTTATCTCGCTCTGTCCCTACCTGGCTCTGTCCCTACCTGGCTCTGTCCCTACCTGGCTCTGTCCTTACCTGGCTCTGTCCCTACCTGGCTCTTTCCTTACCTGGCTCTGTCCTTATCTTGCTCTGTCCCTTCCTGGCTCTGTCCCTACCTGGGTCTGTCCCTACCTGTCTCTGCTCTATCCTGACACTCTTAAACCTAGCTATCCTGGCCGTATTTGAAGATTAGTTCTACTGTTTACTGTCTCCATCAGGCTTAGGGCTCCTGAACCGATCAGCACCTTAGCTCAGCTCTATCCTGGATCTCTGAAACATGCAACTCTTGCCACTAGCCTCAATTTTACTCTATCCTGACCTTCACATTATTCATTATTCTACCCTTTTAAGTTTCTGTACCCTGCCTCACACACACGCTCAGCTCAAAACCACTACTCTCTCAATACACGTCCCTTTGCATTGTCTTCCCTCTACTCAAAGGAATGTGACACAAACACAGAGCAAAGTCATCACAAATCCTTTTTCAAGAAAATGATAGATGCAATCACAATGCAATAATTACAAAGTACAAAGCTCAAAGATTCTTTATCAGATCCTAACTATAACAAGTTTGGCGTACCACAGTGTTAGGCCAGAGAGAGAAAAAGAGAGAGAGAGAGAGATACAGAGAGAGAGATATGTAGACCGAGAGATAGATGCAGAGACAGAAGGGGAGCAGAGAGAGAGAGAGAGAGAGAGAGAAAGGGGGCAGAGAGAGAGATGCAGAGAGAGAGATAGGATCACAGAGAAGGGGCAGAGAAAGAGAGAGATGCAGAGAGAGAGAGAAGGGGCAGAGAGAGACAGAGATAAGGGGCAGAGAGATAGAGATGCAGAGAGAGAAGGGAAAGAGAGAGAGATGCAGAGAGAGAGAAGGGGTAGATAGAGAGAAAGATGCAGAGAGAAGGGCAGATAGAGAGAAAGATGCAGAGAGAAGGGGCAGAGAGAGAGATGCAGAGAGAGAGAAGTTGCAGAGAGAGACAGAGATGCAGACAGAGAGAGAGATTGAGAATGAGAGAGAGAAAAGAAAGAGAGAACAAAATAACATGAAAAAGAGAAAATAGAATGCAATAGACCTAAAAGATCCTTCGCTCCATTCTAGCCTGACGTCAGATTTGATGGATGGTTCCCTATGTGTGGTCCAGTGAGTGAAGAACCCTCTCTTAAATACATAAGATGGAATGGAGCTGGGGAGATAAAATAGTGAGAAGAAGATGGGATAGAGGGATGGGCTGGGAAAGGGACGGAGTGGAGAGGTGATCTATGTATTTGAAAGGAGGTCTGGAGAGATACAGAAGGATATGAATTAGAGAGGAGCTTTGGAGTTGATAGATGGATGAAAAATAGTAAAATAAAAGGAAACAGGAGCATGTCAGGGTCTGGAGAGCAGAAAGAGGCTGGAAGTGGGTGAGGTGGATATATGGGAGAGGTGTGTGTGGGGTAGAGAGAGAGAGTGGGATAGAAGTATTTGAAGGGGGGGGTGAGAACAGGGATAGATGATCTGAGAGAGCCTGCTCCATCTGTGATCTGTCTCTGTCTGTCTGTCTGTCTGTCTGTCTGTCTGTCTGTCTGTCTGTCTGTCTGTCTGTCTGTCTGTCTGTCTGTCTGTCTGTCTGTCTGTCTGTCTGTCTGTCTGTCTGTCTGTCTGTCTGTCTGTGTGTGTGTGTGTGTGTGTGTGTGTGTGTGTGTGTGTGTGTGTGTGTGTGTGTGTGTGTGTGTGTGTGTGTGTGTGTGTGTGTGTGTGTGTGTGTGTGTGTGTGTGTGTGTGTGTGTGTGTGTGTGTGTCCATGTACCAGCTATGCTCGGTCTGGACCCACCAGTTTGTCCAGACCGAGTGTGCCTTTGTTGTGAACTGTATGTAAATACATTTCCAGATTCTGTTTGACTCTCTGGGCTTATCTCTGTATGTGAATTGCACACTTCCATGGGTGTGTTTTCTTTGTATTTCTCTCCCCTGTCTCTCTCTCCCTCACTCTCTCTCCTTCCCTCCCTCCCCCTCTCTTTCTCTTCTTCCCCCTCCCTTTATATCTATACCCATCCCTCCCACCTTCCCTCCCTCCCTTTCTCCTATACCCTATCTCTCTCTCTCTCTCTCTCTCTTGCTTCCTCTGTCCCTTTCTCTATCTCCCTCCCTCCCCTCTCTCTCTCTCTCTCTCTCTCTTGCTCTCTATCCCTCTCTCTCTCTTTCTCAGTATGTGATTTATGGTGTAGAGGGAATGGTGCTGGCGTGTTGATGAGGCAGCCTTTATTTACTCAGCTAGTCGCCATCGTGACTGCATCCAGCACTGATGAATGGACCCAGAGAGAGTGGGATGAGTAGAGAGGAATGAAGGGAGGAAGAGAGGGATGAGTGGGGAGGGAAAAGTAATGAAGGAAAAATGGAGGGTGAGGGGTAGAAGTAGAGAGGAGAAAGGGTGATGAATAAGTAAGACAAGGAAGAAGGAGGGAAAATGGAGAAAAAGAGAAAGGGATATATACATAAAAATATAAAAATAGGGAGAGATGGATTCATGGAAAGAGAAAGGTAAACGAAGATAGGTTTTGAGAGATAACTTAAGAGAGAAAGTGGGAGAGGGGTGTAATCTCCCAGGAACACTATCATAATTGTCACATTTGATCAGCAAGGAACTCTAGTTAAGTTCATGGACCACTGCCTTTCCCCAACCTCCCACACACAGAGACAGAAACACACACACACGGCACAAACACATACAAACACACACACGGCACAAACACAAAGAGGAAGAAGCAGTTCAGAGTATCATTTACATGTGTTGTGCTGGATTCCACCTTGCCAAAACATTCCCAAAGCACAGCTCTGTCGTCTATCTTAATTGAAACAAGGAAGAGGACCCAATTACAAAGAGGATTGGGTGAGAAATAAAGAGAAAGAGAGATGGAGCAGAGAGAGAGGCTCAATGAAAATAAAAAGAGAAGGTGTGTGAAATGAGGGGTATTGGGACAATGAATGCATAAAGTAGCTGTTCTTAGAGTTGTTCGAATTGATTGAGTTGATAGAGTTGTTATAGTTGATATAGTTGTTAGAGTTGATAAAGATCTTAGAGTTGATAGAGTTCTTAGATGTTTTTATTTTACCTTTTTTTAACTAGGCAAGTCAGTTAAGAACAAATTCTTATTTTCAATGACAGCCTACGAACAGTGGGTTGACTGCCTGTTCAGGGGCAAAACAACAGATTTGTACCTTGTCAGCTCGGGGGTTTGAGCTTGTAATCTTCCAGTTGCTAGTCCAACACTCTAACCACTAGGCTACCCTGCCACCCCATGTGTTAGAGTTGATAAAGATCTTAGAGTTCATAGATTTGAAAGAGTTGATAGAGTTGATAGAGTTGATAGAGTTGATATAGTTGATAAAGTTGATAGAGTTGTTAGGGTTGATGGAGTTGACAGAGTTGATATAGTTGATAAAGTTGATAGAGTTATTAGAGTTCTTAGAGTAGATAGAGTTGTTCGAGTTCATAGAGTTGATCATTTTAATACAGTTATTGGAGTTCTTATAGTTGATAGAGTTGTTTGAGTTCTTAAAGCTGACAGAGTTGTTAGAGTTTGCAAAGTTCTTAGAGTTCTTAGAGTTGTTGGAGTTAATAGAGATGACAGAGTTGATAGAGTTGATAAAGATGAGAGTTGTTAGAGTTCATAAAGTTGTTAGAGTTCATCGAGTTGAAAGAGTTTTTAGAGTTGATAGAGTTCTTAGAGTTCTTAGAATTGTTAGAGTTGGTTAAGTTTTTAGAGTTGAACGAGTTCTTAGATTTGTTAGTGTTGATAAAGTTCTTGGAGTTCTTAGAGTTGATAAAGATCTTTGAGTTCTTAGAGTTGATAGAGTTGATAGAGTTGATAAAGTTGATAAAGTTGATAGAGTTGTTAGAGTTGATGGATTTGATAGAGTTGATAGAGTTGATAAAGTTGATAGAGTTGTTAGGGTTGATGGATTTGATAGAGTTGATAGAGTTGATAAAGTTGATAGAGTTGTTAGGGTTGATGGAGTTGATAGAGTTGATAGAGTTGATAATGTTGATAAAGTTGATAGAGTTATTAGAGTTCTTAGAGTAGATAGAGTTGTTCGAGTTCATAGAGTTGATCATTTTAATACAGTTATTGGAGTTCTTATAGTTGATAGAGTTGTTTGAGTTCTTAAAGCTGACAGAGTTGTTAGAGTTTGCAAAGTTCTTAGAGTTCTTAGAGTTGTTGGAGTTGATAGAGTTGTTAGTGTTGATAGAGATGACAGAGTTGATAGAGTTGATAGAGATGACAGATTTGACAGAGTTGTTAGAGTTGATAAAGATGAGAGTTGTTAGAGTTCATAAAGTTGAAAGAGTTTTTAGAGTTGATAGAGTTCTTAGAGTTCTTAAAATTGTTAGAGTTGGTTAAGTTTTTAGAGTTGAACGAGTTCTTTAGATTTGTTAGTGTTGATAAAGTTCTTGGAGTTCTTAGAGTTGATAAAGATCTTTGAGTTCTTAGAGTTGATAGAGTTGATATAGTTGATAAAGTTGATAGAGTTGTTAGAGTTGATGGATTTGATAGAGTTGATAGAGTTGGCAAAGTTCTTGGAGACGATGGAGTTCTTAGGGTTCTTAGAGATCTTACACTTCTTAGATTTGATAGAGTTGATAGAGTTGTTAGTGTTAATAGAGTTGATTTAGTTGTTAGAGTTGACAGAGTTGATAATGTTGATGGAGTTGATAGAGTTGCTAGAGTTTTTAGAGTTGATAGATTGTTTTAGTTTTTAGAGTTCTTAGAGTTTTTGGAGATATTAGAATTCTCAGATTTCATAGAGTTGATAGAGTTGATAAAGTTTTAGAGTTGATAGAGTTGATAGAGTTGATAGCTGATGTAGTTGATAGACTTGACAGCGTTGTTAGAGTTTTAGAGTTGATAGTTGTTAAAGTTCATAGAGTTGTAGAGTTGTCAGTGTTTTTAGAGGGTATAGAGTTTTTAGAGTTCTTAGAGTTGACGGAGTTGATAGAGTTGATAGAGGTGATAGAGGTGATAGAGGTGATAGAGGTGATGTAGTTGATAGACTTGACAGCGTTGTTAGAGTTGTTAGAGTTGATAGAGTTCTTAGATTTGTAAGTTTAAAAATATCTTAGAGTTCTAAGAGTTGATAGAGTTATTAGAGATGAGAGTTGAAAGAGTTGATAGAGTTGTTATTGTTCTTAGTGTTCTTAGAGTTCATAAAGTTGATAGAGTTGACAGAGTTGTTTTAGTTATTAGTGTTGACAAAGTTCTTAGAGTTCTTAGAGATGAAAGAGTTTTTAGAGTTGATAGAGTTGATGGAGTTGATGGAGTTGTTAGAGTTGATAGATTTGATAAAGTTCTTAGAGTTCTTAGAGTCGATAAGAGTTGTTATAGTTTATAAAGTTCTTAGAGTTGATAGAGTTTAAAGAGTTGCTGGAGTTCTTATTAGAGTTCTTATTGAGGCAGAATTGTTGAATGAGACATATCAGCAGGGGTCCTAGTTTAAATGAAGGCAGAGAGTTTAGAAAGTTCTTAGAGTTGATGGAGTTGTTAGAGTTGTTTGACTTGATAGAGTTCATAGAGTTCTTAGAGTTCTAAGAGTTCATATAATTGATAGAGTTGATAAAGTTCTTAGAGTTCTCAGAGTTCATAGATTTGATCATTTTAATAGAGTTCTTATAGTTGATAGAGTTCATTGAGTTGATAGAGTTGACAGAGTTGACAGAGTTGTTAGAGTTGGCAAAGTTCTTAGAGTTCTTGGCGATGATAGTGTTGATAGAGTTGTTAGTGTTAATAGAGTTAATAGAGTTGTTAAAATTGATAGAGTTGGTAGAGTTGTTTGAGTTTTTAGAGTTGACAGAGTTGACAGAGGTTTTTTTGTTGTTCGAGCTGTTAGAATTCTCAGAGTTCATAAGGTTCTTAGAGGTCTTAGAGTTGTTAGAGTTGGTAAAGTTGTTAGAGTTGATAGAGGTGATATAGTTGATAGCGTTGTTAGAGTTGATAAAGTTGTTAGAGTAGTTTGATTTGTTTGAATCGATAGAGTTGTTAGTGTTGATAGAGTTGTAAGAGTTTATAAAGTTGATAGAGTTGATAGAGTTAATTGAGTAGATAGAGTTGATAGAGTTCTTAGAGTTCTTAGAGATGAGAGTTGATGGAGTTGTTATTGTTCTTAGTGTTCTTAGAGTTCATAGAGTTCATACAGTGGGGCAAAAAAGTATTTAGTCAGCCACCAATTGTGCAAGTTCTCCCACTTAAAAAGATGAGAGAGACCTGTAATGTTCATCATAGGTAAACTTCAACTATGACAGACAAAATGAGAAGCAAAAAAATCCAGAAAATCACATTGTAGGATTTTTAATGAATTTATTTGAAAGTTAGGGTGGAAAATAAGCATTTGGTCAATAACAAAAGTGTATCTCAATACCCTTTGTTGGCAATGACAGAGGTCAACCGTTTTCTGTAAGTCTTCACAAGGTTTTCACACACTGTTGCTGGTATTTTGGCCCATTCCTCCATGCAGATCTCCTCTAGAGCAGTGATGTTTTGGGGCTGTTGCTGGGCAACACAGACTTTCAACTCCCTCCAAAGATTTTCTATAGGGTTGAGATCTGGAGACTGGCTAGACCACTCCAGGACCTTGAAATGATTCTTACGAAGCCACTCCTTCGTTGCCCGGGCGGTGTGTTTGGGATCATTGTCATGCTGAAAGACCCAGCCACGTTTCATCTTCAATGCCCTTGCTGATGGAAGGAGGTTTTCACTCAAAATCTCACGATACATGGCCCCATTCATTATTTCCTTTGCACGGATCAGTCGTCCTGGTCCCTTTGCAGAAAAACAGTCCCAAAGCATGATGTTTCCACCCCCATGCTTCACAGTAGGTATGGTGTTCTTTGGATGCAACTCAGCATTCTTTGTCCTCCAAACACGACGAGTTGAGTTTTTAACAAAAAGTTATATTTTGGTTTCATCTGACAATATGACATTCTCCCAATCTTCTTCTGGATCACCCAAATGTTCTCTAGCAAACTTCAGACGGGCCTTCAGACGGGCCTGGACATGTACTGGCTTAAGCAGGGGGACACGTCTGGCACTGCAGGATTTGAGTGAGGGGTGAGATCTTGCGTGGAGCC